>NC_035446.2:62455316-62756581 GCF_002127325.2 Helianthus annuus
ACGCTCTGATACCACTGTGAGGCCTCCTAATCCAGGATCTCACTCAGCTAAAGCCACCAACAGGTATGCGGAATCCACCTAATGATTAACCACTGCAGATGAAACACTAGTATGCAAGGATTTGGAAGAGAAATCAAGAATACACTAAGTATTCTTGATGAGGAAGATGAATGACGTCACTCACACAAAGCAGCCGCCAGACAAAACACACACAATGATTAGGGTTAGGTGCACAGAATTTCACACAGAATCACCGCCTTGTCTATTCCACATAAAGGTATAAATACAAGGCAAAACCCGGACTTTCAAGACAAACTAGAAAGCCCGGACAAAACAAACTACACAAAGCTCAGACCTTTTGTCCTATACAAAACTCAGACAAAATGCTAGGCTAAAACTTGGACAAAATGTCCTAGGATAAAGTTGGGACTAAGTTTCACTAGATGTACAATAAAGACCCTATAGAATGGGAGACATGCACTTATCACCTAAAGTGCATTAACAGGCACTTTAATGTATATCAAATAAAATGGGTTTGTATAACTGATTTAAAAGGATTATTTTTATAAAACGGTGATTTGGCTTTTAAAACGGGTTTCTTAAAACCGTTTTAATTGGCTACAATTCACCGTTTTTAATGATGTTTTCTGTAGTAGTACCACAAAGTCCAACAAAACTATATATCTTTCAATTGTAGATACAAGGGTTCAAGGGTGCTCCTTTGAATTGTAGATAGTGGTTACTTCTGGCGGTTGCATTGGCGATGCTACTGCTACTTCGTCGAACAATAAGAAGTAGAGTTTAATTAGGTTTTCATCGTTTTCAAGAAGAGTTTAATTAGGTTTTCATCGTTTTCAAACCTGTTCAGATCTAACGGACGTGACGGAGACTCCGGTTCGATTCACGAAGCTTCTGTTTCCACTTCCGGCGAGCCGAGTGGCGCCGCTGGTAAGCCGATGTCAGTGACGTCATCTCCGTTGTGGTTCTCGAACATTCGTTCAGTTTCCGATCGCCGTCAGAAGAAATTATCTGCAATTTGGGAGAATATGTGTTTGTGTTGAATTAGGGTTCGAATTATATTTCCAGAGATAAAGGTGATAAAGGGTGAGTTCACATAGGTTGTCCACCTCATCATCCCCATGCCACGTAGGATTAAAAAACAAACTCAGTTAGTGATTATTTAACGAAGGGGTGACAATGACACCTAAATGTTAAGTAGAGGGTGGTGGGAGCCAAACTGAAAGTTGAGAGTGACATTGACCAATTTTGCTTAGTTTAGGGTGATAAAATCCATTTCCCTTTATTTCTTCAATTGTTTGAATCTGAGATTTACGAAAATGACACTGTCTAATTTTGAGCCACTAATATTAGTAAATAAATAGCTGATGATGATATCGCCTATCCTTCATACAAGAGGCTTCTCTTGTGTAGGAGTTGGCCTCTAAACTAAATTATCATAGGTTAAAGTTAAATATTTAATAGCAAGTAAATATATTGAGTATTTAGTGCTAAGAAAGATACATTAATACTAAACTGAAATATTGACTACATCTATATAGAGGAGAGATAACATGTTGCAAACTGTCATAACCGCATTTTTACCTTTGTACTAATTAATATATAAGTTAATAACTAAAATGCATGTGTATTTTAAAAAGTTTTTTTTTAAAGGAAAACTTCATTCACCCACAAAGCCATAAGTGGTAGGGGCGGACCTAGGTTAAGTCGTAGGTGGGCGGGCGCACCCCTTGAAAGAAAAAAAGTTAGTGTAACTTTTAAACAAAAAACCCGATTGCACCCCTTGAAAATTTGAAATCGCACCCCTTAAACTTGACTCTAATGAACAAGATGTGAAGCCAAAGAAAAAAAAGGTAAAAAAATTGTTAATCTAAAGTTGCAGGTAGAGTTGTGAAAGAGATGAACATTAAAATGAAGAAGATAAAGTGTTTTAAACCTATAACTCTCATCTTCAATTAATATATAATATTTTATTTCCTTTTCCAAAGCTAAAAGTTAGTACATTGTTGATTGGTGTAGTGACATATAAGCAAAAAGGATCTTACTTACTTAATTTTCAAATAAATAAATATGATAAACTCATGAGCTAGATTTTAGCTTCTTTGGCTATTTCTTTATTCATATATCTATTAGCCTATTTGATTTGTTTTGTGTACGTATATCGATTTGGTGAATATCTCTTTAGATTTAAAAAAAAAACTATTATTTATTTTTTTATTGTTCACACAAAAGATAACACTTTTCTGATTACTTTAAACAATGCAAGCAACATAAATTAGGCTATCTCAATTTAGTTTATTTTTGGTTTTGCTAATTAAATAGTGTATTAAATTTATTGTATATAAAATTTGGTTTAAAAGCATCTGTAAAAGAAATATTGAAAAAATATTAAATGGATAACTACAAACAGTGTAAGTACAAGTAATTAATTTGATTTTTGAAGACGGTTTGAATTTCAAAGATACCCAGACCCGACCCGGCCGAATCGGACCAACTTTTTTATAATACTTAGTGGCAGACAATCGACTACTACGAAATTCCGCACCCCATGAAAAAAATTTCTGGGTACTGATAAGCGGTCCTCAAAGCAAGGACCCCCAGGCAAAAAACGACATTACATCACGCCCATAGGATATTTACACCAAACATTCCAATCAGTACCTTTCAAACTAGACCTATGACGAATCCACAAAAACGCCGTAGATTTGACAATTTCCACCACTTCGACCAGTTTACGAGAGTTGCCCTTGAAAATTCTAGCATTACGTTCATTCCATATCGACCACATTGTGGTGTAGATAATGCCTCTAAGAATGTATTTCTCCGTCTTCGTCTTTGTTTGAGTACCCGCCATCTTAAAAAGATCTTTCACTTCAAAAGCACAGATGGGACTTAAATGACACCAAGATCCCACTCGCGCCCAAATTTCATCTGAGAACACACAACCTGTGAACAAATGTGTCGTAGTTTCCAAATCCTCATTACATATGGCACACGATCCATCATTAAAAGCAACCCCACATTTAAGAAGCTCCGCCCGTGTTGGGAGCCGATTAATGTCTGCCCTCCGTACCAAAATTTTGCACTTCAATGGCGTCCAACATTTCCATTTCATACTCGAGTTGATCGACACCTGTGTCCTATTTTCAGCAATCATCTTCTTTGCCTTATGCACGATATATACTCCACTTTTATCTCCTTTCCAACACTAGCGATCATGTCCCAAGCTCGGTTGATAATCATGGATGTCTGATAATAATTGAAACAACTCATTAACCTCCTCATATGTTGAAGGGCTTCTTTTCCTTTCCCAGTTCAGATTTTCGACCCATTTACAAGCTGAATCCGATCGTCGATGATGGCCCACTTCTTCTTTCCAAATTAAACAACATTGGGTAAGTTAAGCGTAAAGGTTCTTCACGTAGCCAAGTATCTCCCCATAAGTGAATCGAAGACCCTTCGCCAACTGTACCTACAAATAAATTATTTAGAGTTTTACCATCACACAACTTCCTTTCCCCTATTTTGACGATTTGTTTCCAACATCCACTAGCCGATAAAGAACATGGAAGCATGGACCACGGCCGACTTGAACCATGACAGCCCATCACTATACTTTTCCACAAACAATTACTCTCTTTTTTGAATCCACACGCCCATTTAAGGAGAAAAGCGTTGTTAATATCTTGAATTTTATTCACACCTAATCCACCCTCATCCTTCGGTCTTGTTATCACATCCCAAGCCACCTAAGATATCTTTTTTTCTTTGTTAGAACCCGCCCATAAAAAAGTCTCATAATAGCTTCGATACTATCAATAACCGCAACCGAGGCTTTATAGAGCGAAAAATAATAAATTGATAAGTTTTCAAGAACCGATTTTATAAGAATCAATCGACCCCCTATAGATAAAGTTTTTTGCTTTCCATGACACTTCAATGCGTTTAGAATTTGTTTTTAAAGAACATGGTATTGATAACATTTTATTTAAATGAATATACAGTTATTTGTATACTAGGTTAGAACCCCGTGTATTACATGGGTTGAATAAATGTAATTTTATATACCTAATAATATATATATATATATATATATATCTAAAAATCTCGTGTAAAACGGGTTGAATAAATGTAATTTTATATATCAAAAAATAAAACAATATATATTTAAAAATCTCGTTTATTACATGGGTTGAATAAATGTAAGTTTATATATTAAATAATAAAAAATGTTGTATTTTTAAGAACCTCGTGTATTGTACTGGTTGAGTAAATTTAATTTTATATATTAAATAATGAAAAAAGTTATATATTTAAGAACCTCATATGTTATACGGATTGAGCATTAAATAATGAAAAAAAGTTATATTTTTAAGAACCTCATGTGTTATACGGGTTGAGCACATGTAATTTTATATACCAAACAATAAAAAGTTATATCTTTATAAACCCTATGTATTATATGGATTGAGTAAATCTAATTTTATATACTACATAATAAAAAAAAGTTATATTTTTAAAAAGCCCGTGTATTACACGAGTTGCATAAATGTAATTTTGTATAGTAAAAAATAAAATTGTTATATGTTTAATAAACCTCGTTTATCACACGGGTTGAATGAATCTAATAAAAATTTATATCTTTAAAAAAACTAACGGATATACTCGATATACGATGGATGAGGTGATTGCGGTGATGGTTCTTATAAATGTCACATAAACATAGTGATTACCATATTTGAGTTGAGAGTTGAACACGAAAATAAAAGTATAAAACCAATAAACGTTGATTAATATTTTTGTTTACCCCTTATAAACATTTTTGAAACAAGTTCTACATTTAACTACTTTAGTTTAATAAAATAAATAAATCATTTACATTATATTAATTTATATTTAGCGTACATCTTGTTAATTTTCAGGATCAATAATATTGAAATCTGATAAATATTATAAAATATTAGATTATCTCCTATACGAATTGTTTAAAATTATATTAAATATAATTTTACAATTATCCTTTAATTGAAATTAATTATCTATAAAAAAATAGATAGTTTCAATGAATGACATATGTTCTTCCATTGGTTTTTTTATTATATAGTATAGATTTTATTTCATAAAACAATTCAAAAGTGGTAGAGAAAAAAAAGGTTGGGGAGAACAAACATTACATACTGAAAATTACATAAAATGTCCTTTACATTTTTATAAAACTTCATTATACGTCCTTAACGTTTAAAAGTAACACTCGATGTCCTTTACCTTGATTTTTTGTTTCATGTTTCGTCATTTATTGCAAACTCAGATTAGTTTTTTTTTTTTTTTTTGGGGTGGGGTGGGGGGGGGGGGGTAAGTCTATTCATATGCAAATGCAAAACATGTGAGGGTAATTTAGTAACCGCACTTATATCTTCATAATGATTATTCTTGTAATTGTAGTTAACTTGAACATTAATAAATATAAAACAATTAGCAATGACCCACTTAAGATAAAAAAATAATAATAAATAAATATATAAGACCATTAACACCACTAGCCACTGGCCCGATTGGTACCCATTTATGTAATTTCTGTCAGATGTTACTCATCTCGCCCACCTTTCCTGGCAGGTCACCAAAACAATATTCCAGTGAGTTGCATAACAACAAAAACGTCATCGAATCCCCAAATCAAATATACCATCACTTCAAGCGGCTTAGAAACCAGAGTTCGAGCTACTATGCAAGAATAGCTCTCGTCCCACAAAAGCACCGACCTCCCTATGTGTAATTTCCAACAACTTAACTTTTCGGAATGTCCTATTAAATGACCAGGTGTGGTCATTTATAGAGAAGGATTGTTCCGAGAAGGGAAACCTTGACTAAGTGATCCAAGTATGAAGTGAGGGGGTTACCGATTTTGGAGGGTTGAAGGCTTTGACCTGCGGATAAAGGACTGTTTCTTCTCACGTGCCTCTTTTGCGGCTGAGTGAGGGAGTCACACGTAAAGTGTGATGGGACGTGTCACTGTCCCATGCTTTTTGTTGTTCACCACAGCTGCCCATCTACTTGAACCCTTTAACCCTTTAAGCTATTTTTGCTCTTATAGTTAGTTTATTAAGCTCGAGCTACCCACGTCATCAAGGACCAAGATGAAAGTGAAGTAAATCTTTCAAAACCATTTTAAACAACTTTTCTGACTTCTAACTCAGCTAGATATGAGGTTCTCTGAGCTCACAAGCTAAGTCAATAGCTGTAGATTCAAAGTTTGAACCAATTCCAACCGAGTAGGAAATCAGTTCAAACAAAACGGAACTGATTTCACCAAGAAACAGTCCCATTCGTTCGAGGTGCAGGCCCACTCACCCGAGAGGGTAACCCTCTCGTATGAGAGAGGACTCCCAGTCGTCCGAATGCAACTGTTCCACTATGTTCCGACGGTTTCAAGTGTTGAATGACTGTCCAGATCACTATTTCAATATAGATGATTCTGGAATGTTAGTGTGTGTTCTGTGAGAACGTTGGTTTCCAATCTAGATCCACCACGTCACTTAAACTCGTGAAACGAACACCCAAACAATCTCCTAGACCTAGAACAAGTGAACCTCGTCCAGCCTCCGATACTTAGTTAATTATTTCTATGTCGTGTTGGCACACTTGGGTTGTACATTGTTCGGTTGTTTGGTTAATTTTACATTCTGTACTTTCATTCCCATATTCATGACCAACCGGTCAGTTAACCAAGTTAACTGATTTGTGCTTTGGTGAACAATAACGAGGTTATACCTCCATGCATGACTTCCCTAAACCTTATGATTATTCTGGACTATTAATATACTGATATAATAACTAATAAACTTAACAGAAATCACGAACATAACTGTTTGATAGTTAAAACGTTCAAATGAGACTCAGTTCACCAGACAGTCCCTTTCGTATGAATGGCCCTTTCGTGCGAATGACCCTTTCGTCCCAGACAGTTTCTCGTCCGAACAGTTCGTATTTCGGTTTCCCGTTATTCTGTCTTCCGCGTTCCTTGTCGTTGACTCTGTCGGGCAAATTAGGACCCGTAAAACAACAAAAAATCAGTGTCAGGACAAGTTGTAACACCCCGTGTTTTGGAAAGTCGAAGTACAAGTCAAAGTCAAAGGAAGAAAAGATTGCTAATTGCGATATGTCACTCCTTGCTTAACTACTGAATTGTGCTTCTTGACTTGTAATCGAATCTTTATTTTATTGGACTTTAGTTGTATTATGCGGAGTATCTATTAAAAATCGAGGTTTAATCTATGTTTATCGCATGTTTTATCGCTTTATCGCTAATCGCATCGCAATTGCACTCGCAACTAGATTTATAGATTCTGTATATTGTTTTATGTGTGTGTGCTACTTAGGTGTTACTTGTGCATGTTTACTTATTGTTTGGGGATGATTAATCGAAACGCAATCGCAACTCTATCGCAACGCAATCTAATCGCAAACGCTAAACGCAAGTTATTTAGGATGACTGTATGTTAGGTATAGTATTTGTGTGGTTATTATTAATCTATCGCATCGCTTAATCAATGGACGCTTAAAAGCATCGCAACGCTCAAAACGCAAAACGAAACGCCGAAACTCAACTCGTCGGACCACTTCGATCGAATGGCCAACCGATCGAATGGCCGTCCGATCGAAGCGTCATCCGATCGACGTGCCATCCGACACTTGCACTCCACTTTCCTCTTTTGGCAACCCTATAAATACCCCCTGTCACATCACCAAAGTGATGTGACAGCTCTCTCGTTCAACTAGCACGCTCAAGGCCTTCTTTCTCTCGATTTCTCGCGATTCTTGTAAGTTTTCCACCCAAATCTTGTACTTCTATGTTCTACACACACTTCTTCATCTTTTTCACCTTTGAATCTCAACTTTTAACCGTGAAATCAGCGGGTTTGAGGTGTTCTAGGGTGATGTCATCATGGAGTTCTTATGAACTTCAAGTCTTGACCTCATTCCACCAACAATAACTCAGATCAGAAGGATTTCCATATGATTTCACAACAATTTTCGCATAGATCTAAACATTTTCAAGTAAAAAGGATTGAAAGAAGTTTTTCCAACTTTCTTTCAACTCTTTTACACTCAATGCACTCAAAACCAATAGAATCGGAGCTCGTTCAGGTCTTCTACTCATTTCTTAGTGAAGCATCAGTCTGAGATCTGGTTTCTATCAAAGAGACAACTGATTTCGGGTTAAACATGAACAACCGTCACGAACTCTCTAGTCAACTCCAGGAATTACTTGACAAAGGCTTCATTCTCCCTAGCACCTCTCCTTAGGGCGCGCCAGTCCTTTTTGTAAAAAAGAAGGACGGGTCGTTCCGGATGTGCATCGACTACAGGGAATTGAATAAGCTGACTATCAAGAATCGTTATCCCCTGCCTCGAATCGATGATTTGTTTGATCAGTTACAAGGTGCTACGTGTTTCTCGAAGATCGATTTTCGCTCGGGCTATCACCAATTACGCATTCAGGAGGAAGATATACCGAAAACCGCTTTTTGCACTAATTACGGCCACTATGAGTTTGTTGTTATGCCTTTTGGGTTAACCAACGCACCCGCGGTTTTCATGGATCTGATGAATCGCGTGTGTAAACCCTTTCTCGACCGCTTCATCATCGTATTCATCGATGATATCCTGATCTATTCCAAGTCGAAAACCGAACACGCGCAACATCTACGTTTGGTTCTCGAGCTACTCCAGGGGAATTGACTCTATGCCAAGTTCTCCAAGTGTGAATTCTGGCTAGAGGAGGTTCAATTCCTCGGTCACATTGTAAATAGTCAAGGTATTCACGTCGACCCCGCGAAGATCGAAGCTGTTAAGAGTTGGGTTACACCTAAGAAC
Source organism: Helianthus annuus (assembly GCF_002127325.2). Lineage (NCBI taxonomy): Eukaryota > Viridiplantae > Streptophyta > Magnoliopsida > Asterales > Asteraceae > Helianthus > Helianthus annuus. The sequence goes on from NC_035446.2 coordinate 62,464,209, forward strand.
CCGTCTGAAGTCCGTTCTTTTCTCGAACTAGCGGGCTATTATCGCTGATTTATCGAAGGATTCTCAAAAATTGTTGTGCCACTTACTTCTCTCACGCACAAAGACAAGCCTTTTGTTTGGTGAACTGAACAAGAGACTGCCTTTCGAACCCTCAAGCATATGCTCTGCAATGCCCCCGTTCTCGCTTTACCAACGGAAATGATGACTTCGTAGTCTACTGCGATGCCTCGAACCTTGGCCTTGGTTATGTTCTCATGCAACGGGACAAGGTTATCGCTTACGCGTCTCGTCAGCTCAAGATCCTCGAGAAGAACTATACAACACACGATCTCGAGCTTGGTGCAGTTGTTTTTGCCTTGAAGATTTGGCGACACTACCTTTATGGTACCAAGTGTACGGTCTTCACAGATCATAAGATCCTGCAACACATCTTGAGTCAAAAGGAACTGAATATGCGCCAACGCCGATGGGTTGAACTTCTTAATGACATCCTGGCAAAGCAAATGTCGTCGCTGACGCTCTAAGCAGACGAAGCTATTTGCATAGCGTTCGTAATATCCAAGCCCATCACAATCTCGAAACTCTCATCCGTGACGCTCAGCATGCTTGTTTTACCGAACACACTTTGAAGAAGAAAGGATTCTTAACGATGGCACCCAGTTAGTGAATAAATTGAATGGGATATTCCACTATCTAGACCGGATTTGGATTCCTAAACGCACCGACTTACGACAAATTCTGATGGACGAAGCCCACAAGTCTCGATATTCTATTCATCCCGATGCCGATAAAATGTACCAAGACCTTCGCTACAAGTACTGGTGGCCGGGCATGAAGAAAGATATCGCTCTCTATGTTTCGAAGTGACTGACTTGCTCGAAAGTCAAAGCCGAGCATCAAAGACCCTCTGCCTTACTCGTCCAACCCGAGATCCCTATGTAGAAACAGGAGAGTATAGCTATGGACTTCATAACGAAACTTCTGTGTATGCCATCAGGTCATGACAACATCTGGGTTGTCGTTTACCGTTTGACTAAATCTGCTCATTTTCTGCCGATACGAAAAGAGTTTAAGGTAGAAAAATTAGCCTGAATCTACACCGATGAGATCATTTGTCGACATGGGACGCTGTTGGATCGTTGTTGACCCTGAATGAGTCGATCAAAAGAGTTGTTTATCTAATTCAAAGGCGGAATCAATGAATCAGACGCTCAAACTAAGTATAATGCTTTCGTATATTGATCTAACAACGTTTACAACCTGAAAGCAATCTGGCAGCACTTCGTTACAATTTTCAGAACCGTTACCAAAGGAACCAACATGTGCACCTATTTATAGTGGTGATGGTTCGCTCATAGAGACACCTCATGAGCGGACCTATGTAATTGATGGTGGTTCGCTTATCTGGTCTACCATATGAGCGGACCTATGTGTTAAACAGGTGCGCTCTTATGGACCATGTCTATATAAGCGGACCTACATTCTATTCCACCAACTTTCGTTTTTCGAACCTCGTGCACTGGATATTCTATCCTATCCTATTACATTACATGATACAAGACGAAGTCAATAGACGTAGTGCACTAACAGACTCCCCCTCGGATATTGACGAAGTCTTCAGTGACCATTCTCTGTTATGACACCTCTTCAGTCTTGATCATCTTGCCATCTCAATCAGATTGTAACAATGTAATTATCCTTCAATCTTTCTCTTTAATCTGCTTCTCTCTTTAACTCTCTCATCAAAAACTCATCACTGGCTCTATCAACAACAGCTTCATCGTCAGTAGGCTCCCCCTTTCGTCAAGCTTCCATGCTTTTAGGGATCGACACCTAGCTTTCCAGCTACAAGCTCTTCCAGGAACGATACCTGGCTCTTTGCACGCTTTCGTTTGCGTTGAGCTCGTCTTCAGACTCCCCCTTAGACTTGGCTTTCGGGATCGTAGTCTGGTATAACATCTACAATTCTCAGACATTTATAAGTACAAACATTTTGAAATTATCAATCAAATTCTCTAATCCACTCCCCCTATCAACCAACCTTACAGATATGGCAGCGTTAAAGAATCCAACTCCCTCACAGTTTATCATCCAAGTTCAAGTTAATGACCTTGGAGATATCACAAACTGTTTTTTTTTTTAAATTTTTGATTTTAATTCAAGTATCAAATTAATGAACTTGTTTTATTTTCAGAAACACAATCAGCTTACTTAGATTTTGAAACTCAGCAACTCAGACATCGGTTGTCGAAAATAACGCAGAAATCAAAATCTTTTTGGATTTTTAATGTGTTCTAAACTAAGAAATGAAATAACAAAAAAACCTAAATTGCCAAAAGTAAATTATTTACCAATTTATTTTTGGCGAGCATGTCAGGGAATCATATCAGCTTTTCAGACAAATTACTAGTACCATTAAGCTACATTACATACTCAGACTTAAACAATTCACCTCGATTGTCGATATACTGATCCAACTTAAATTCTCACACAAACTTCAATCTATTCAGGATACAGTTTAAGTGTCTTAAGAACTTAGTTCAATTCATGTGTCCCACCTCTTGAATATACTCCCGTATCCAGAATCCCAGATATTCAGTCTTACAGGTGAGTATACCACAGATGATATCTGTAAGGGGTTAGGTGCGAAACCGTGAGAGCTCAGGTTAGAACTTCCGTTCAGCAGAGAGATGACGGCTCGACTTTTGGTGTGTCCCCTTTAGAGGATCTTTTAATTACAACAGCAACGACTATCAATTTTATTGTTTCATCAGCTTGCTGAGGGCGATGCTATGTTTCAAGCATTTTGCAGAAAGTATTATTCGGGGACTAGGTCAGTACTTCCATACAGCAGAAGTCCCGGAATAATACCCCAGATATCACTGAGTATAAAGACCTAGTATTTCAGAATATGGGACCTTTCAAACAAGATTTCAGGGGTTACCTATATATCCAAGTAGTGTTCCCCACGAATTTCACAAGTTTGAAATTTTAGGTTTATATCCCGAATAAATCTACTAAATGTATGAAAACCTATCGACACATCAATAGTGAGACTGTTTAACTCATTTTGTCTTTCCAAATCTTTAGCATACTGTAATTGTCTAGCCGATGTACTATCATTTTCCCTATATACACAAACTCTCTTTCAATTTTATCATGTTTTTTGTATTTTTCAAATTTTCTAATGTTTTTGTATTTTCTAACAACTTTTCTCCCCCTAAAATACAAAATCATTAAAGAAAATTTGACAAACCGATACTGATAGCTTTGTCTCGCCATCCAGTTTCTGCTTAAAGTGCTCTGTTTTGCAGAAAATCTATTATCAAGTACCCCCATGATTTACAACCCATTGATTTTGACAGTTAGAAAACCGTTTTTCAATCTGTGACCGTAATCATGTTTGTTCAGCCGTGAGGGTTTCGGCGTGTTCAGTCAATACTTATTCAAACAGAAATAACATCAAACATCACACAGTTACACAAAACAACAAACAAACTCCCTGTTTGACCAAAACCAGGGTTCTTCAACCTCTTCCTGTGCCAGGCTGCTCCAACTAACAATCTCACAGTCTTCAGCACCATTGAGCACCTGCACAAACAACAATTTGATCATTTGAACAAAGCAACCCAAGCCTGTTTAGACTCAGGTAATTGAACATGAATTCTTCCATGTAAAACCGGATAATTCCTGTCATTTTTCTCAAAAACATCATTAATTTTAACCTCAACTTTTTCTTCTTTTATTGAATCGATATGTTTCTTAACACTCCACACTTGACCTCCTGGAGTACCTCTTTTGTAAAAATTTGTTCCTTTCTGAACCTTTTGATTTTGAACAACATTTTTAGGTTTCCAAAACTCTTGAGGTTTTGTCATATCAACATATGTTCTCCAACTCTGTGTCGTTCTCAATCTGGGTGTGTGAGAATTCCAGGTCTGTCTTGACTTAAACTTGTTTGGGTTTGATTTCCAATTTTGATTTGAAGCAAACTTGTTTGTATTATACCTCCAAGTTTGTCTCGAATCAAATTTGGTTAACCTTGGTTTCACACTCTCAGATTTCTGTTTTTCAACATCAACAGGCTTTGGATTTGGACACTTTCGTGCAACATGTCCAATTTGATCACACTTAAAACACACTTTCTGTGAAACATCCTTGGCCTGTTGTTGTTTCTTTTTCATAGCCTCAAACTCTGCATTAGACTGTTGTCCAATTTTGAGTTTTTCTTCTTCTGTGAAAATTTGGCATTTCAGTTTTGTTTCGATTTTGTTTCTTCTTATAACCCAAACCAGCCTTCATGTTTTTCTTCTTAGAACCAGGTTTGTTATAAGAATCTTTGTAACCTTTACCAGCAAACTTCGACATTTCAGATTTCTCAATTTCAACCATCTTGAAAACTTTGTCAATTTTCTCTGAAATCACATTCTGAATCGGGAAAACAACATCTAAGAATAGTTTGTCCGATCCAATCATGGTATAAACCAATCCTTTTGAATCATCATTCAAATTCTTCTCGGATTTTGTGTCTTTCAGATATCCATCATAAAGATTTCCTTCATCTTCATCCTGTGATTCAGACTTACCTTTTGTAAACTCATCTTTCAAAACACTATCAACCACCTTACTTACCACCTCTGAATCATCAGCATCATCAGATTTGGTGTAAGTCACATCGATACTTTCAGGTAATTGGTCAACTATGTTCAAACCCTTTGCCACCTTTTCCTCATCATAAAAAGTATAATTGTTTCTTAATGGTGGTGGTACCTGATGAAATTCTGAACCAATACCCTTTTTGCAATTATCAGTATCTTTGTCATCCGGTGTGATATTGAAAATGCGTTCGAGAATGTACGAAGAGTTATGATAACTTTGAAGTTTTGTAACAATCTTTTCTTTTTCAGCCAAGACTTGTTTAAGATTAGCAATTTCATCAACACACTTGTTTAATTCAATTTGCTTTTCTTTAAACTTTCTTTCATACATTTCTTTGGTTGTTAAAGTTTAAGACAGTCTTTGATTAAAACTTTTGACTTGGCTCTTCAAAGTATCATAAGCTTCTTGTACTCTCTGACTCGACCATTTTAACGAATCATATTGTTTTTGTAACTCAAGAAATTTAGATTCTTTCTCAACACAAACAACACATTTTGCGGCACATTTTTCTTTCAAAATCTTATTTTTTTCTTCAAAATCATGACATTTCTGTGTTAACTTCTCAGCTTTTAATTTTAAACTTTCTTCTGTTTCAATTCTTTCTTTACATTTCATTTTTGAAACATTTTCAAGTTTGTTCATTTCATTATCTTTTGTTTTTATCAGTTCATCTTTATCAATACAAGCTCTACATGTTTCAATGCAATTCTTGCATTGTTCAATTGATTTTAAGATTTTAGAATCAGAATTTACCTCAGTGATTGACACCTCGGCGTGCTCAGCTGCCTCTGTCTGTTTCATCTCTTGTAGCTTCTCGTTATCAGCACCATCATCACTGACAACCTTCACCTTCTCATTCTTTTCTTCAATCTCTTTCAGCACCATTCCTTCATTCTTTTTCTGTTCTTCCTCAGCTTTTTGATCCTCTTCAACAGCAAGCTTTGCAACAGTCTTTACTTCTTCAATCATCTTTTTCAATTCTTGTTCTTTTCTCTTCTTCATTTCTACCACCTTCGGTAGACTTGCTTCAAAAACCTCCGTTAACTTGTTCATCAAATCTGGCAGTTAACCTTTATCAGAAAGCCTTCTTGTGTTGAAAGTTCCCTCACTTGGAAACAAATTGGTTACAGCATCAAAATCCACTTTTGACGGATCAACTACTGGATTACCCTATGGATCCATGTAACACTCCAACTCTTCATTCCATCTCTTGCCTCTTTGTGCTTCTTGAAATGGTTCATTCAATTTTCTAATCTCCCATCTCGCACTGTCTCTTCGCCACCAGGCATCATGATCATCATTTGCAACAAATGCATATCCAACTGCATCTTTTTCTGGTAAAACCTCTTTGCTCCAATCATAACCTTCATCATCATATATAACTGCAAGAGCCCTTGATTTTTCTTCCGGCTGTTTCAATCTTGGTGGCTCAGACTTGTTCTGATGGTAAATCGCTTTCTTGTAATAATCTTCGTTGAACGGGTTCTCAGAATCATCAGCAGCATACGCATTTTTGCACTCGCGCTTGAAGTGACCTTTTTGTTTGCATTTGAAACATATCACTTTGGATTTATCAAATCCCAGCTTGGTAGATGGTCCACCAATTGACTTCCTCCCCGTGATCTCCATGAACCGTTGTGCTCTTCGAACCGCACTGGCCATGCACCATCTTATATCCATTAGTTCCATCTCCTCGGGGTCTATTTGATCATATTCTTCTTTCGTCAAATTGGTATTGCCAATCTTCCCTGCAACGAGGCTTTCTTACGATTCCAGTACAGATGCCAAGAAAACCATCTGTTGTTTCGCCGATTCTTCGCTGAAGTTCTGCCCATTCTTCAAATCAACTGCGATATTACACTGGAATAGATTCTTTGAAGCAGATTGGTCTGAGGTGTTTGAAGAAGATCCACTGTGAAAACCACTGTGAAGACTTTCGTTGTTCACTGAGTTTGAACTTTCTGTAGAAAATGCTGTTTTTGGAGATCCAGCCTGTGGTGCATTTCCTCTGTAGTAAAGTTCCACATTCTACTGATAAGCTGGACTGTTGACTTTGGATCTCTTTATCTCCAACTCATGGCTTTCAAGCCTTTCAATCAGCAAATCCACTTTTAAATCATCTGGCTTGATTGTATTTTTCAGCATAAGAGCAAAATATTGCCACTCTTGATCATTGGGCAATGAATCAAACAATTTATCCACCATCATCTCATCAAAATATTTGATTTCAGATCTGGCCAACTCCATTTTCAGATGTCCAAATCTCTCGATCATTTTACATACAGATTCATTTTTCATACAACTGAATAAATCAAACTCTCTACGCAACAATTTCTTTTTGTTTTTGACAATTTCATTACTACCAACACACTTTTTCTCTAATGCTTCCCACAATCTCTTTGAAGTTTTTTCTTGTTCAAGTAACGAGATAATATCCTCTCTCACTGACTGTTTGATCAACGTTATCATTCTATATTCAGCCACAACCTCTTTTATATCTTTTTCAGTAAAATCTTTCTCATCTATTAACTCTCCTCCTTCTTTCACTGGTGCTTTATATTCACTCACTGTCACGGCCCCTGACCCGGTTTGACCCGTTCCAGGAGCCGCGGGACAGGAATCCCGTGGTATTTAATTTAGGCGACAGCGGAAGTCTTTTTAGAACAGGATCTTTCAATAATTCAAACTGCCCGTTTCATAACTTAGGGATAAATTCCCGAAATTTACAATAATGTGATTTCTCAGGGAAATCTTTATTTTCAAAACATGTTTATTTATTTATTTACATTGAGCCACTTTTCTAAGCTGGGAATGCTCCACGGCACTTTTCTTTGCTCATACCATATCACCTGAAACATGTTTGAAAAAGGTTTTGTCAGCAGGGAAATACTGAGTGAATCATTCATTTTATTGAAAACGACACATTTGTTATAATTTACAGTATTAAGGGGAATTACAATGTTTCTGATATCAAACCAACTACCCACAGTATTTGTCACTCGACCATCCATTGGCTAGCCCATTTGTCCAATGGTGTCTGTGACTGTGGTCAGATCACCCCTTGGCCACCCGTTGGTCCAAGTGTGACGGGAAATAAGTAATGTATACAAAACCCCACATACCGGCTGTAATTTGGTGATTACATAGACTTAATCCCTGTAATTATAACTTTGAAAATAACTTGGAGTTTTGTAAAATAGTTGACTCACAAACTGTGAGAAAAGAGTTTATAAAAGAGGAATGACTCACATTGCAGATTTACGAGCAGAGTATAAGCTTTACTGATTAGCCTGCTAACCTAATTTAAATAACAATGCACACACAAACGGGATTAGTAACTAATTCAGCAGTTACGTCAATTCACGAGATTAAACCTTCACAACTATTATCATGTGCAATACTTAATAATTCAATGGATTCACAACGAATGACAGAGCATAGTCCGAATTCGAACAGCACTCAAACATTCAAGTTGAAATCACAATGAATAACAAAGTACAAGCTCAATTTGAGCAGCACTCGGACAATCGTTGGATAGTTATAATAGATCGGACGTTGAATCGTAATAGCGATCGAGTTATTACCCTGATTGCGGCAGCACCTCGTGATCGTGTGTTTATTGTGATATTACAGCTATAATTCGACGTTTACAGAAGCTATTCATGTTGTTCCAAGTCCCCTGTGCAAGTCCCAAGGTCGGCTATTTATAGCCAAAATTTGGCCCTGCTTACGGACCGTAAGCCTGATCCCTTACGGTCCGTAAGGGATACCTATAGGTCCTAGACTTGCCATGCACGGGAGTAGCTTGCATGAATCAAAATTTTTAACCAATCAGAAGTTTGCAACGTTTGAATTTAGTCAACTAGGGTTTACCCCCCTTGAGTTTTAGGGGCCCTGATCCTGATTCCGATCATTCTGAAAATTTTAGGGCTAGTGCAGAATTAATTGGGTGTCTCCATTAGGGTTTCCTTATTAACTAATTATCGTCCTAATTATTGATTTTAGTGGCATTTGTTACATCCTCCCCACCTTGAGAAAAATCTCGTCCTCCAGATTTACTGAAATAGATGAGGATACTTTCGCTTCATCTCTGATTCCAGTTCCCAAGTATATTCTGGTCCTCTCTTGGATTCCCATTTGACTTTGACCAACACCAGTCGTTTATGTTTGAGAAACTTAATCTTCCGATCTTCTATTTGTAGGGGTTTCTCTACGAATTTCAGCTTTTCATTTACCTCTATATCTTGAAGAGGTACTACCAGGGATTCGTCTGATAAACATTTCTTGAGATTGGATACATGAAACACATCATGTACTCCCGCTAATTCTTCTGGTAGTTGTAAACGATAAGCTAGTGGTCCTATTCGTTGAATCACTGGGAATGGTCCAACATATCTGGGACTCAGTTTTCCTTTCTTACCAAATCGTACTACTCCTTTCCAAGGAGATACTTTTAACAGTACTTTGTCTCCGACTTGAAATTCTAATGGCTTACGGCGATTGTCCGCATAGCTCTTCTGACGATCTCTAGCAATCTTCAGTCTTTCCTTGATTTGCGATATCTTGTCAGTAGTTTCTTGCACAATCTCTGGTCCTGATAACTGACTTTCTCCTATCTCTGCCCAACAAACGGGAGTTCTGCACTTGCGTCCATACAGTGCTTCGAATGGAGCAGCTTCTATGCTCGAATGATAACTATTGTTATAGGAGAATTCAATTAATGGTAAATGGCTATCCCAATTACCACCAAAGTCAATTACACATGCTCGGAGCATGTCTTCCAGAGTTTGTATCGTCCTTTCACTTTGTCCGTCCGTTTGAGGATGATATGCGGTACTTAAATTAAGTCGAGTTCCCATTGCTTCTTGGAAACTTGTCCAGAAACGGGAAGTAAAACGACTATCTCTATCCGATACAATGGAGAGTGGGACTCCATGTAAGGATACTACTTCATCTACATACAACTTGGCTAACCTTTCCATGCTAAAGGTTTCCTTCATTGGTAGAAAATGAGCTGATTTGGTTAATCGATCCACAATTACCCAAATAGCATCATTACCTTTTCTGGTTTTGGGTAACTTAGTAACAAAATCCATTGTTATGAGTTCCCATTTCCATACAGGCATTTCTAACTGTTGTAGTAGTCCTGAAGGTTTCTGATGTTCGGCTTTTACTTGTGAACAGGTTAAACACTTAGATACGTATTCGGCTATATCCTTTTTCATTCCTATCCACCAAAAATTATTTCTTAAATCCTGGTACATCTTATTATTTCCTGGATGTACAGTATACCTAGATTTATGAGATTCTTCTAAAATCTTATTTCTTAATTCTCCTTGCTTAGGTACCCAAATTCGTTTCTTGTGGAATCTCCAAATTCCATCTTTTCCTTGTTCTAATTCCTTTAGATAACCTTTCATTCCTTCGGCATCGTCCTTGATTGCCGTTCCTTGATCTTCCTTGATTTGTTCCATTAAATCTAATTGTAGATTTAACCTAAGAGCACGGACTTGCTTTTGCTTTTCATGATATTTACGACTTAAGGCGTCTGCGACTACGTTCGCTTTTCCTTCGTGATATTGAATATCACAGTCGTAATCACTTAAGATTTCCATCCACCTTCTTTGCCTCATATTTAATTCTTTTTGCCCAAATATATACTTTAAACTCTTATGGTCCGTATAGATAGTAAACTTACTTCCATACAGATAATGTCTCCAAATTTTAAGAGCAAAAATTATGGCTCCTAACTCTAGATCATGAGTTGTATAATTTTCTTCGTGCTTTTTCAATTGCCTAGAGGCATACGCAATTACCTTTTTGCGTTGCATCAACACACATCCATATCCTAATTTTGAAGCATCACAGTATACTTCAAAATCCTCGGTTCCTTCGGGTAAAGCTAAAATTGGAGTATTTGTCAATTTGTGCTTTAGAATCCTAAAAGCTTCCTCTTGTCTAGATCCCCATTCGAACTTAACGGCTTTACAGGTTAGCTTAGTTAAAGGTACAGCTATCCTAGAGAAATCTTTAATAAATCATCTATAATATCCGGCTAATCCTAGAAAACTTCTAACTTCCATAGCCGTTCGTGGAGCTTTCCAATTCGTGATTGCTTCTATTTTAGCAGGATCTACGTGAATTCCTTCGTGATTCACCATATGACCTAAAAATTGCACTTCTTGTAGCCAGAATTCACACTTCAAGAATTTGGCATAAAGCTTTTCCTTTCTTAACAAAGTTAAGAGTGCATGCAAGTGCTCACAATGTTCCTCCTGACTTTTGGAATAAATGAGTATATCGTCAATGAATACGATTACAAATTTATCCAAGTATGGTTTACAGATTCTATTCATCATGTCCATAAATGCAGCTGGAGCATTTGTTAATCCAAAGGGCATGACTGTAAACTCATAATGACCATACCTAGTTCTGAAAGCAGTTTTAGGTATGTCCTCTTCTTGCACTTACAACTGGTGATATCCAGATCTTAAATCTATCTTAGAAAAATACCTAGCTCCTTGCAACTGATCAAAAAGATCATTAATCCTAGGTAATGGGTATCGGTTCATAATTGTAACCTTATTCAATTCCCTATAATCGATACACATTCTCATTGATCCATCTTTCTTTTTCACAAACAACACTGGTGCACCCCAAGGGGATGAACTAGGTTGTATGAATCCTTTGCTTAGTAATTCATCTAATTGCTTTTTCAATTCTAGCATTTCAGTAGGTGCTAATCGATAAGGTGTCTTAGCTATTGGTATAGTACCTGGAATTAAATGAATTCTAAACTCTACTTCCCTATCAGGTGGTAAACCAGGTAATTCTTCTGGAAAAACATCTGGGTATTCTGAAACTATAGGGATGTCCTGGAGTTCCTTACTTTTAGTGTTAATGATTACAGAAATCATATACACCATTTCTTGTTTCCTTGAATAACTAGCCAATTTCAATACTGAAATGAATTTCAGTGGCTTCCGAGGTCTATCTCCTGTAATTAGAATTACTTCTCCTGTGGAGGTACGAATTTCTACGGAATTCTTATCACACAGGATTCGAGCATGGTTGGCTATTAACCAATCCATTCCTAATACCACATCGAATCCGGCTAAATTCATAGGTAATAGGTTTGCAGAAAACTTATGACCTAACAATTCTATTTTTACTTCTTGCAAAACCTTATCTACGTTGACAGAATTTCCATCTGCCGTTTCAACAGTAAAGATCTGCCTAAGGGTAGTTAGAGGTAAGTTAAGAGCTTGGCAGAATGCAGTATTAATGAAACTTTGGTTTGCACCAGAATCAAATAATACTTTTGCATAGACGTTATGCACTAAGAACGTACCCGCTATCACGTCTGGAATGAGTTCGGCTTCTTGCGTGGTCAGCTGGAATGCTCGTGCATTTTTCTTAGTAGTTCCTTCAGTCGTGTTAGCTCTACTATCTGCTGGTTTAGCTAACTTAGGGCATTCAGACTGGAAATGTCATGTTTCTTTGCAGTTATAACAAACTTTTGTTTTTCTTCTGCAGTCTTCTTCCCGATGTCCTTTTGCCTTGCAGAAGTTGCAAAATATATTGCACTGTCCATAGTGTTTCTTTTTGCAATTTCTACAGAAAGGAGGTGACGAGCATTGCCCGGTTCCTCTTTTCTTGAATTTATTGCTATTATTACCCACGCGAAATCCTTGGGTAATCTTCTGAGCCAATTCCTTCTTGCGATCTTCTTCTCTGGTGCGGACTAGTTCATCGGTTAAGGTATTAGCTAATTCCACAGCATCGTCAATCGTGCGTGGTCTCGCAGCTTTAACAATGTTACGGATTTCTCCAATTAATCCCCAAATATAACGGGAAATAAGTACCGGTTCTGGCGAAGCCAGGGAAGGTACCACTCTCGCATATTCGAAGAATGTCGAAGTATATCCTCGACAGTCTACACCTAACATACGATGACTCAGGAACTTGTTTGCCATTTGTTCCTTCTCGTATTCGGGACAGAATTTTCTTTCGACAAGATGCTTAAATTCTTCCCAATTCAATGCATAGGCCACCCTTCTTCCTTTTGCTTGTAGCACCGTGTTCCACCATTCTAGCGCCCCTTCTTTGAACAAGTTTGATGCATACATCACTTGATCTTCTTCAGCACATTTACTTATTGCAATTACTGCCTCGGTTTTCTCTAACCAACGCAGTGTTGCAGTTGCCCCTTCATTACCTGCAAATTCTGCGGGTTTACAGGCAAGAAATTCTTTGTAAGTGCAACCAGGCGTTGCAGCTCTCATTCTCTTAGGGAGTGGGGCCTGTTGCGGATCATGATCGTCATGGTTGCCGCCTCCATTTATGTTGTTACTGCCGTTATCTTCCGGAATACGTTTACTAGGAATTAATTGTGGTTTGGCAGGTTTCTGAACAGCAGCCACAATTTCTGGAATAGCATTGGCTATCCCTTGAGCAATAAAGTGTTCAATATCTTGTCTAGTTATATATTGATCTTCTTGATTTTGCTCAGACTGATTTACTTCATTAACTAGTTCACTATTAGCGTTTTCCATCTGCTAATTAATATTAATAGAAATTATTAGTGTCTAATTATTAATACCAAAATCACAGATACATACACAGATAAACACATAGATCAGCATAACATGCAAGCATGGCCAAAATTGTCGATGCCTCGACTTCTGTTTTGTTTTATATATTATACCTGCTTCAATACACACTTTTTATCTTACAGTGTTTTATTGCCCATTTTACAGAATCAGTTTTACTATATTAGTTATAATACAAACAAACTTTTCCAACCCTTCCTATCTTTTGGTCCACTGGTTTCAGTAACGACGTTCTCTCTCGTCGTACTTCCAAGAAATCTGCTCCCCTATTTCCCGGATCCTATTCCCGGTGCCTATCAGTTCTTCACCAAACTGACGTAGCTCAGCTAAATTTTCATAGCTCATTGGCGGATTAGGGACAGGTTCTGGATCAAACTGTGGGAGAAAACTATAGGGACTATTAACTATATTTTGGAATTGCCAGTCATTGGTCCACCATTCCTCCATTTGGCCTAATGGTCAGGTGTGAACTAGTGGGTCTGGAATAGCTGGTCCTAGGTTTATTGGGAATTGGGCTGTAGCAGGATAAGAGAAGAGATTATTGTTGATAGGCTCTAGAACATCACAATTATCCAGTAGGCGGTCTATTTCGTCCTGGAATGTGATTTCCTCAGACTGTTTAGAGCTTTCTCCGATCTCTATTCCCTTTTGCTTTAGGTCTATCCCTATTTCTGCTGGCTTGGAACTTTCTCCGGTTTCTATTTCTTTTCCCTTGCTCACACTCATAGGATTTTCTATTTTAGGGAGTCTCCTAGGTTTCCTTCTGCGCACCTTTCGCCACCCTACATATCTTCTCTTCTTTTTAGGTTTTGCTTTTTCCAGCGGTGGAGCTTGGAATTCCAGAGGTTCCTCTATGTCAGCAATGTAACCAGTGAAGTTGTGGGAGACTTCAATTGGCACAGGATAGAGGTTAAGATTCTGAAATGCTTCCGACATCTCATTCATGCTGTACGGCATATATGCAAAATGCACAAAATGCTAAGTTAAAACTTTGGAACAAAGCTTAACAAATAAACATTTTTTCATTGCATACCAATTTGTACAACATACAGCAAACAGAACACACTCAGATCTATTTATTTATTTACTAGGAAGTAAATATTTCTAGGTTTAAAGCTTAAAGATTTGCATTTTCTGCTACAGTAGCGAGCAGATACAGATTTGCCCATTTTTCATCTAAGTTATTTTCCCCTGGTGGATTATTATTAATTTCCTGAATTTCTGGGTTAAACCTCACTCTCTTTGTTCGGGGTTTCTTTTTCTCTTGACCTTTTCTAAGGATTGAATTCCTTTTCTTCGGTGTAAGTGGGTTTTCATAATTTGCCTTACGGACAAAGATTCCTTCTTCTAAATTGGTGGGAGATTTGGAGGAAGAGGTTCCCTGTTCTTTAGGTGTACTATCTAATTTGCGGTAGATAGCAGAAATCTTTTGTTTACCCATACTGTAATTTTAACAGTTAATCAGTTAATAAGCATATTTTCACAGAATGACAAATAAAACTTTCAATAAACTTAAATTAATTAGAATAATGAGCTTAATCAGTAAGCTTAAAACAGTGGCTCTGATACCACCTTTTCCTGTCACGGCCCCTGACCCGGTTTGACCCGTTCCAGGAGCCGCGGGACAGGAATCCCGTGGTATTTAATTTAGGTGACAACGGAAGTCTTTTTAAAACAGGATCTTTCAATAATTCAAACTGCCCGTTTCATAACTTAGGGATAAATTCCCGAAATTTACAATAATGTGATTTCTCAGGGAAATCTTTATTTTCAAAACATGTTTATTTATTTATTTACATTGAGCCACTTTTCTAAGCTGGGAGTACTCCACGGCACTTTTCTTTGCTCATACCATATCACCTGAAACATGTTTGAAAAAGGTTTTGTCAGCAGGGAAATACTGAGTGAATCATTCATTTTACTGAAAACGACACATTTGTTATAATTTACAGTATTAAGGGGAATTACAATGTTTCTGATATCAAACCAACTACCCACAGTATTTGTCACTCGACCATCCATTGGCTAGCCCATTTGTCCAATGGTGTCTGTGACTGTGGTCAGATCACCCCTTGGCCACCCGTTTGTCCAAGTGTGACGGGAAATAAGTAATGTATACAAAACCCCACATACCGGCTGTAATTTGGTGATTACATAGACTTAATCCCTGTAATTATAACTTTGAAAATAACTTGGAGTTTTGTAAAATAGTTGACTCACAAACTGTGAGAAAAGAGTTTATAAAAGAGGAATGACTCAAATTGCAGATTTACAAGCAGAGTATAAGCTTTACTGATTAGCCTGCTAACCTAATTTAAATAACAATGCACACACAAACGGGATTAGTAACTAATTCAGCAGTTACGTCAATTCACGAGATTAAACCTTCACAACTATTATCAAGTGCAATACTTAATAATTCAATGGATTCACAACGAATGACAGAGCATAGTCCGAATTCGAACAACACTCAAACATTTAAGTTGAAATCACAATGAATAACAAAGTACAAGCTCAATTTGAGCAGCACTCGGACAATCGTTGGATAGTTATAATCGATCGGACGTTGAATCGTAATAGTGATCGAGTTATTACCCTGATTGCGGCAGCACCTCGTGATCGTGTGTTTATTGTGGTATTACAGCTATAATTCGACGTTTACAGAAGCTATTCACGTCGTTCCAAGTCCCCTGTGCAAGTCCCAAGGTCGGCTATTTATAGCCAAAATGTGGCCCTGCTTACGGACCGTAAGCCTGATCCCTTACGGTCCGTAAGGGATACCTATAGGTCCTAGACTTGCCATGCACGGGAGTAGCTTGCATGAATCAAAATTTTCAACCAATCAGAAGTTTGCAACGTTTGAATTTAGATAATTATCAACTAGGGTTTACCCCCTTGAGTTTTAGGGGCCCTGATCCTGATTCCGATCATTCTGAAAATTTTAGGGCTAGTGCAGAATTAATTGGGTGTCTCCATTAGGGTTTCCTTATTAACTAATTATCGTCCTAATTATTGATTTTAGTGGCATTTGTTACACTCACTAATTTTAACCAGCTTTCAGGAGCGAAAGCTTTTACCCAACCTTCAAACCTGTTTTTCCACCAGTTATAGTCTTCAACTTTCATTAGCTTTGGTGGCTTCTGCTGACTACCGTACATGTTCTCAAACTTTAAATTCTCTGAAATCTCTTTTGAATATTCTTTCAATTCAGATCTTCTATCTGTTGATTCGGAAGTGAAAGCATTGTAGAATGTGTTGTAGAACTCTTCACCGTTGTTCGACATCTTTAATCACCTGAAAGCAACCAAACAAACTTAATCAGTTTAAACAATATCAAGAAATTTGAAATACACTGACACTCGATTATCGTGAAATGATCTTGACACTTGGACGAAATCAGATTGAACGTATGAGCGAAACCAGATTGGACAAATAAGCGAGACTCCTTTGAACAAATGAGCGGACCAACCAAAATGACCGAATAAGCGAACCCTTGTTGGACTGTACAAATAAGCGAATCTAAAATGTATGTTCGAGCGGATCTACTTAATGTCTGTTCGAGCAAATCTTCTTGATGTCCTTGAAGTGAACCTTTGACAACTGTGTTCAGATAAGCGGATCAGGTTTGTCCTGATGAGCGAACCTGATAAGTAAGTTCGAGCGAACCTACACTTTTTGAGCGTATCTACTCAAACTGTGACACTAAAGGCGGACCTTTGAAGCGGATCTAGGTATTTTGGAGCGAATCTAGTATCACAAAACGATCCTTACGAGCGAACCTATCTCTTGTCCGAAAAAGCGAACCTGGAACCGAAGGTTATTTTGTCCATTTTGTCCATTTTTTAGTTCGAATTTTAGTCTGAAAGTTTCAAGGGTTTGTTATTATCCACTAATACACATTCTGTGAAAAATTTGTCCAATTTTAACCGTGGAAACTTGTCCAAATCAAAAAAGAAGGTGTAGAAGATAGAAAACGGATCCAATTTGAGCTAAACTCTTCCTCCTGTGCTCTGATACCACTTGTTGGATCGTTGTTGACCCTGAATGAGTCGATCAGAAGAGTTGTTTATCTAATTCAAAGGCGGAATCAATGAATCAGACGCTCAAACTAAATATAATGCTTTCGTATATTGATCTAACAACGTTTACAACCTGAAAGCAATCTGGCAGCACTTCGTTACAATTTTCTGAACCGTTACCAAATGAACCAACATGTGCACCTATTTATAGTGGTGATGGTTCGCTCATAGAGACACCTCATGAGCGGACCTATGTAATTGATGGTGGTTCGCTTATCTGGTCTACCATATGAGCGGACCTATGTGTTAAACAGGTTCGCTCTTATGGACCATGTCTATATAAGCGAACCTACATTCTATTCCACCAACTTTCGTTTTTCGAACCTCGTGCACTGGATATTCTATCCTATCCTATTACATTACATGATACAAGACGAAGTCAATAGACGTAGTGCACTAACAGACGCCTCGCGACATCATCTCTGACCGCGACGGTCAGTTTACCTCGCGTCTTTGGGAAACGTTTCAATCTGATCTTAGTACTACTCTTAATCTAAGTACCGCTTTCCATCCTGAAGAAACACTAGATAAATGGTTGGAACCGAAATATCTAGGGGGTTTGAATTCGCATAAAAGGGTTAGCTCTCTCTCGGTTGATTCAGTTGCTATCGAACTTCTTCTCCGGTGGTTCTGCAAAAAAGAGCACCGTTAGCCTCGCCAAGGGGAGAAGAGGGTTCTCTCCTTGACCCAACTCCGGTGTGAGAATAAGTATTGGTAATGGAGAAGAGATAGTATTTGGGAAGCGAGTGTGATCTGAATTCATACCTGAACAGTTCTCGTATTTATAACCGGGAGTTTGGGAGGGAAAACCTGTTATTGAAAAGATGACGGAAGATGCTAACGCCGTAGCGGTTATATTTTCTTCCGTTAAGTTCTTTGATCCCACGTTAAATTACCTCGATCCGATGTGAATGCACACGGATCGTGGTTTGATCTATGGCTGGGGGATTGCCATGTGGAAAGTGATTAAGTGGAGATCTTTCTCCAATTGCATGCTTTCGTTGTGATTTTAGGGATGCTTGTGGTAATGACACGTGTCCAGATGGTTATAACCGTCTGGGTGGTGCACGATCGTATTCTTTCTAGAAGATTACTGCTGTAATCTAGTGTGACACCTTACTGTGTGGACACAGGTGAATAAATCCCAAGTCTGGGTAAAATGATATCCAAGTTTGGATATTTGGGCGGAAGTATTGATCTTCAGGATTTTAATCCTTTGCTAATGGAAGAAGGCGCAAGGATTTTATGCTTTCCTTTGGGCGCGCGACCATAAATTGTTGATTACTTTCTCCCTTTTGTAAGACCAATGCGCGGCCGCGCAAGGTTAAAAGGTTGAAAGGCCAGTTTGTGGTATGGTCTCAAATCCTTTTTATGAGGTTTTTGGGACCTTACCCCTTCAAGTCCCCCCAGTCTAGTGTTGTACTTATGCAAATAAGTGGAGCACTGGACTTATGAGAGGGAAATGCTTTTGGGCGCGAAAAATAAGGAATCTTCTATGGGAAGATTTAATTTTGTTTTGAAGGTTTTGAAGATCTTTGACTTTAGTGGATGGTACAGTCAGGACTGTGTGACAGGCTGTCACTGTCAGGTATATGTTACTATCCGTGTTTTTCACTCGCGCGTGCAAACGCGTGTGTATTTTTTCTGCTGTTTGGAGAACTGTGATATCCGGAAAAATCGCTGTGACGGTTACCGATGCTATTTATTGCGATAAGTATATAACGTTTGGGTAACCTCTTTGTGCAATCATTGTTTTGTTGAAAACTTTTCCCCTTCCTTTCTTCTTTAATTGTTTGAGAAAGAGATTTGTCAATCTTTCTTCTTCTTATGTCAACTGGAGAATATCACGAAGATTTATCGGAGGAAATGTCTGCTGAACTTCCACCACTGAAATGGCCTAGGGCAACTTTTGACAGCCTGGTTCAGAACTTTAGATTCCCGGAGACCTGGGGTGCCCGGTACCCTGAGGAGGGTCAGACGGCAGCAGATGCTCCGGCTGGGTATATTACTCTGTTTTGGGATTTCTTTTGCGAAGGCAACTTTCGCTTGCCTGTAACAAAGTTCTTCCTTGAAATTCTTGGTTTTTACAACATTCATCTCTCTCAACTGCATCCTATTGGCATGGTTAGGGTTCATCATTTTGAGTTTGTGTGTCGGACCATGCACATTGAGCCGACCGTTCCCCGATTTAGGGTTTTCCATCAAATGCATTGTACCCAGGGGTTTTATTCATTTGTTCAGAGAGCATCTGCAAAGAAAATTTTGCAGCATCCTCCGAAATCTTTTCATGATTGGAGGCAAAAAAATTTCTTTATTAAGGCCGGAGTGATTCCGGTGAGGATGTTTTTAAGGGGAAAGGAAGATGTTCCCGTTGAAACGCTCCGGACCCCTTCTGACGAGAATTGGTACCAAGATTTGAAGGAAATTCCTAACATTGTTCTGCCGGAGAAAGCCCTCGTCGGAGCTAGTATGAGTTTAAACTGGAAGATGGACCGGGACGACAAGCCGGTGTATACGGAGGGAGGTCATGGTATGATTGGGTTTTCTCTCCCCTTCTTCTCTTTTTTTTTTTTTTTGAACATGTTTCCCTTTTCTTGCAGTTGTTTCGTTGTATGTTGTTGCATATAAGAGAGAAGGGGGAAGGATGGGTACCATTAAGAAAAAATCTGACGAAGAGCTATGGTACCATCGTATTGTGAGGAATTTTGCTCTTCCGCGGGATGCGGATTTGTCTGAACAGCCTGTTGCTGGTGTAGGTAAGATTGTGCATACTGTTTGTTGTTTACTTATCATTGCGCGTTTGAGTGAATTGTTCTTTGCGCTTTATAGGTGAGTTATCAAATTTGGGCATAGGCCCTGAGAAGAAAAAACGCGCGACGACTAGTAATGTTGCGCCGAAAAAGAGTGATGCTGAGAAGACTCAATCTTATAAAGCTAAGAATGTTGGGGAGAAGAAAGGTATGTGCCATTCTTCTGACAACTGGTGTGATTATGGAGGGTCTTGCGCCTGCAGTTACTATTAGGCGACCGAAACCAGAACCAAAAGACTCTGCTGACATTCCTCCATCTAACCCAGAGGATCCAATTGATTTGGAATCCAGCCCTGAGCATTTGGTGCAAAGGGGGGCAAGCAAAAGGAAACAAACTGATACTGATGCGGAGGGTCAACCTCCTAAAAAAGTTCAGAGGAAGAAAATTACTAGGAAGGGAAATCTTGATGCCTTTGTTAAGGAATCTGTTCCTGGTAAGTGGCGTCTTTCCTTGTTTCCTTTATGCGGATTAGATCCTTACGGATTTTTATTCTTCCAGAGGTTGCTGTTGCTCCTACTCCCACAGAACTGCAATCTGTGGAAAATGAAGAGCTTCCCTCCACCCCTCCACATGCTTCTGTAGCTGATCAGCTGAAACCTATAGAGGTTGCAGACGATGGTGTGGAGAAGACTGTTGAAGCTGAGAAGCCTGCTGATGTTGACCCAGGTGTGGTGAATGATGCTGATAATCCCCCAACCCCTGAGGTGGTTGTTCAAGATTTGGGGAAAGAGACAACTGAGAACACTTTTACTTCTTCCCCTAAACCTTCTGATACTATGCCGGAGCATGTTGAGAAGGTGACAGTTGAGGGGGAAGATTCGTCTGCTGGTATTAGTAAACATTCTCCGATCCGCCCAGAGGAAACCTTGGGAGATTACTATTATCGGAATTACACGGAGAAAGATGCTGCTGATCCTCACGCCCCCGTTTGGAACTTAAAGAAAGGTGATACTTTCTCAGATTGGCATGTGTGCCAAGATTGGTTGCAGGGGATACTTCCACCTGGGGAGATTAAATTTCAGGAACGTCGATCTTACGAGCAGACCTACCAGTCTTATTGTGCAGAAACTGCTTCTCATGTCTCTACCATCACCGCATAGTACGTGAGTGGTATAGCATGCATAAGGAGCATGAATCCTTTATGTCGTCTCGGAAGAAATTTGCCAAAGATGAGAGACGTCTGGCTCAATTGATGGCTAAATTAAAAGATGATCAAGCCAAGTTTGAAGCTGAGCGCAAGACTGAGGAATGGTCTGTTGCTGGTTGGAAAAGAAAGGCGGAAGCTGAAGCTGCTCTCCTTTCCGAGGAACGTAAAAATTGGAGGAAGATTTGCGAAAAAGATAATGCTGAGAAAGCAAACCTTCGTAATATTATTAATAACCTCAAGGCTGAGGTTGAAAAACTGAAGAATCAGGATGCGGAGGTAGAAAAATTGAAGAAGGAGAAAGCTGATGCAGAAGCTGCGCTGGCGGAGGCACGTTCTCATAGGGAGCGTAGTGAGCAACGAGAGGTACAAGCTTTTGCCACCCTTGCCCTTAGAGATAAAGAGTTGAAAGAACTTACTGCTTTGGTTTCTGATCAGGAACAACTTAAGAAGGACCTGGAGCTTGCATATTCTGAAAATACTGAGACCTCCCGCCGTTTGACTGAGGTTGAAGAGAAACTGGAAAATTCAGAAACGGCGTGGGTTACAGCGGAAAGCGAGCTTGAGCCTTTAAAGAATGATATGGCCTGGTTGAAGGATCACGGGATTGCTTGTGTAAGTTCCTTTTCCCTTTTTTGTTGCGAAATCATATATGCGCTTTTTTGATGCTTATCTTCGCTTGATTTCATAGGTTGCTGAATCTGTATTAAACTCTGAAGAACTGGATAAAACTGTTGCTAATTTGGTGGTTGCTGCACGGCGAGATGGGTATGCGCAAGGTTACGCGGAATGTTCCCAACATGTGAATAGCGCGCTGATGGTTAACTGGAATAATAGCAAGTCTGCTACCTTTGGCGTAAATACTGCCGCTGCGCTTGCCTCCATGAAGACGGAGTTTAATAATTTGGAACTTCCAGTTATGGAGTTGATAAATGTGGCGCTGCAATCGGATGATCACGTGGCGCAACTCAAAGAAATCTTTCCGGATGAGGGTGAAGATTTAGACTAGGATGAAATTGTTTTGAACAATTTGTTTTTGTGGGATGTAGATCCTTGTTTTGTTAGTGCGCTGTTGCGCAAGAATTCGAAATATTGCTGTGTTTGAAGCTCTTTAGGGCGTATTTGTACGCTGAAAATAGTATGTTTCTATTTGTTTTGTTAAATGACTTTACAATATTTTGCATGAGTACAATTGCTTTTACTTGAGTAAGGCGAATGAAGTTGGTATGAAGCTCATGTGTGAGTTTATGGTCGTTTGTGACGTGATCACTGACCGCGCATGGAGCTTGTTTTATACTACCATAATGTTTTTGCGCTTACTAAAAAGAAATTGCATGCACTTTGTAAACACAAAAATAATAGAAACTTTGTAATTTTATTCATGGATAAAGCTCAGAAGCGTTACAAAGTTTTTTTTTGATAATTAAATGGAACTTAACTTACTCCCTGATAGTTCCGCCGTATTTGATAAGTCACGTCTTTTCTGCGGAAAACCTATAGAGTCCTTTAAGTTTTGGCCCGTTTGCTTGAGCTTTCTTCTCCCCGGGTAATCTGCTTAATCTCCTTGCGCATATTCTGGAGTAAATGCGTAAGTTCTCCATTTTTGAGGGCTTTCTCTATTTCCGTGCGCAGAGATATGCAGTTATTCGTGGTGTACCCGTTGTCTTTATGATATTCGCAGTATTGCGCCGGGTCTTGACCACGTTTACTCTTCATCGGAATCGGAGGTTTGAACTGGTAATCCTCAGTACTCAGAACCTCCGCCGGGGTCTTTGTTAGGGGAGTCCACTGCCTCTCCCTATTTTCGTGCTTGTTCTCTCTTTGTGCAGAGAGCTTGTTGATTGTTGTGCGGGCATCTTCAGAGGAACGACTTCCTGATGACTCGCGCCATGATTTTTTGAACCTTTTCTCACCGGTTGCACTTAAGTCTACGGGCCTGTTGTGTGGCGGTGGTGGCCTGTTCGTAGTAAGGTTTTTCTCAGTCTGCGCATAAACCTTGGCCGCCGCCATTATCTTTTCCCAACTCTTGGGGAGGCCCTCTGTTCCAGATAATACCTTGACCATGTCGTCACATCTAACCGCGTACTTAAACTGAGCACGGATTAGTTGTTCGTTAACACCGCCAATCTCCAACACTTCTTTATTGTATCTGGTGATAAAATCCTCCAGATTCTCATCATCGCGGCGCCAGATGTTCATGACGTCGGATGTATCACGCATGGAACGCCTTTGTTGGCTGAAGTGTGTTAAAAACTTTTTACGCAGATCTTTCCATGACTCGATATGTCCTGTGTAACGCCTGGCTATTTTGTACTTTCCATTTATAGAAAGTTTGATTCGTAATTCTATTTTTGGAAACTTTGTATTCTTGTAATTGTTTCTTTCCTTGTAATCTTTATCAAATCGAGACTTGGATCATTAATGAAGCTTATATTTTGTTACATCTATGTTAAACGCATTCTATGTATACTCGTATGTTCGATTTGGTGAATCAGTCTATGTTTAATCGTGATTCTTGGAAACTATGTGCGAAACTTGTAATTAAACTAAACTTATGCATTGAACGTGTTTTGAACGAGAACGATACTTAATTTCGACATTTATGCACTCAATTATACTTGGTTTATGATAATCATACTTGTCTTGCCCTTAAACAATGCTTATATGACAAGAACATCCCCCAAAACTCTTAAAAACCCTAAACTATGAACTACAGGGGCCAAATTGTCATTTTTCAAACTTAATTTCATAATCCATGTGCTAGCGTAGTGCGACGGGTATAGCCTGGTTGCTAGCGCTACGCGAGCGCCTTGTTTCGGCAGACTTGTGTTTTCTTTCAAATTTTGCACGAAATCCAACTCTCCAACCTCACCCAATCACCTTTAATCCACCTCTAATCACCTCCAATCACCTCTAATCTCTTCCATTATAAATACTCACCTTCTCCAACTCATTTTAGACTTTCACAACTCTCTAATCTTCACTAAATTGCTCTCTAATCAGCTGAGAATCTGAGTTTTGGACAGATTCGTGAAGCTTTACTAAAGTGAGTGTAACTTGCTCATTTCTCAACCAAATCACTTGGTTCTTCTTCCTATTGCTTTGTTATTTCCTTGGGTTTGAATCCTTGGTTTTTCCTTGGAAGAATCAGGCTTGGATTTGCCCTAAAATGGACTAAAACTCTCTGTTTTGTTTCAAACTTATGCAAACTTCATCTAACTTGTGTGAAACACATCTCAAACCAATGTCCTAATGCTTACAACCCCTCTCATGGTTGGTTAAGCTTAAAAACATGGTTGAGACATCTAAATCAGAGGTTAAAACCTCATAAACCTTCTGTTTTAATTAGGGTTTTACCCACAAGTAATGTTCAAGTGTGAAACTTGTTGAATGTGTGATGGTTGGATTAGCTTGGGCTATCCTTCATAAGAATCCACTCATTACTTGATGTTTTACTATAGATTAGTTGTTGTTAATACTTTGATACTTGTATGTTCATGACCCTCCTTGTTGTTTATAACAACAAGTGTAGTGGTGAACAATAGAGGTGCCTAAATGGAAGCTTGTTCTTCCTACCTCATGTATGTATTCTATGACACAAAGAGGTACCTAAATGGAGACATTAATCTCCTACCTCATGCTTGAATCTTAAGACTTGTACAACTATATAATATCTAAGTTATTCTATACGTATACATCTAAGTAACTAAGACTTGATGATGACTTAATAGTTATTTGTTAAGTGGACGTTACATCATCTATGACCATGCCCTTGTTACGACTCTAATGGATCTTAGAATCCATGAAATCATACCAACTCTTTTGAGTTTCAATAGTGTCAAGAACAAGAGTTATGTGTACAAGATGATTATTTTCACCTATGTTACTTTCTTTATATTTTAAAAACTCCGAATCTATAATCTTCCGTATACGCTAAACTCACACACCTACGTTTCCTTTGTAGAAGGACAAGGTGCTCCAAACTAATTCATCTACAAACTTGCTCTCGGAACTTCAAGTCACCACTTGTAAACCGTGAGTATACTCGAACCCATTTCTACTTTTAACACTTTGGGTGCAACATGTATTCTATATTAAACGCACACGACACTTGAAACTTATTTGAAACTTACTCTATCCATTTAAACATGAAACATGAAACTTGTGAATCTTGAGACTTTTTGTGCAATGTGAACGTTTAATTCTTGTGTGTAGTTCCGCCTTAACAATAGTAGCGCTATAGGAGTAATGCACCTCCCCGTTAGTCTTTGGGGTATTGTTAGGAGGAGACATAACAACCTCCCGTTAAACTTTGGGTTAGGTACTTTAAACGCATTGGGAAACTTGGGCTATCACTTGGACTACGTAAACTAGCACGTTGAAACTATTTTGTTATGTTCATGTTGGATATGAGTTTTTATTCTATTATGCTATGTAAACAAACTTGTATACTCGCTCTTTGCTTTTGCATTGAAACTCTATTTCAATACATGTTGCAGGTTGATTATTGAAGTATGGATGATTCATGAAACAAGTTTAGGGTGGACTAGATACACACCTAGATAAATCTATCATTTTGTTTGTTATGTTATGTTATGAAACAAAGTTGTTATTTCCTTTTGAATTATGTATGACATTTAGTTTTGAAATGAAATTTGAATTTAAATTAATTATTGTCACATAGTGTTATGACGTTTTGAGCAATCTATACACTTCGTCTCATCCCGATGTTTCCGCCATCGGTTGGGGTGTGACATCCTGTCGGTAGGTTATCAAACCAGATTCGCGCTGGGCCGGTTAATGTTTGTACAAACAAATGACACCATAGCGGAAGAGTCCAACCGCCAACCAACCCTGCGCTGGTGAATACTCTCAGATGATCATCGGGGTCAGTTAACCCATTGAATTTCCCAACGTTAGATGGTAATTTCGCCCTCTCCAATGGAGCCAGAGCTATCTCCAGTATGAACTTCGAGTTTTCTGCTGCTTCTTCAGGGCGGTAAACTAAGTCATAATTATGCTCTGCCTCAGGGTTATAAACCGCTCGAGGCCTGCATTTGTTATAGTTTGGCTGCAGTCTGTTGAATACGCTAGTGTTTGCACTTAAACGATATGTTTGATCGGATTCATCAGTGTGAGTGTCCCGTTGGGAACCCAACCTATCATGAACCGATTGCCTTCGACGAGGGTGTGGTTCACCATGGTGTTGTCTCTGGTAACTTCCTGTATCATCATAAATTGATTCTTCTCGCTGGGAAGCATGAGCTCTAGATCCCGGCCTTCGTGATTGGGTCACGGGAACAGTTTGAACACACAACTGTGTGTACACTGCGTTTAATGCCCCTTGGCCGACGAGTACCAACCACATTTAGGGTACGAAATCGTCAAGTTAGGGGTGAAACCCACATCTTGTCGATTAAGTCCCATTCCTTGATTTTTATTCTCGCCAAAGTCCCGAATGTTTCAATCATTTAGAGATGTGTAGTAACCGGAAGGGTAAGATACCGTTAATCGCTTCTCGACGAGAGTATCTTACTTATAGGCCAAAGCACAATATCTCTAATTCGAAAGAACTTTCGACCCACTTTGGAATAGTCGACGTTTCTCTACCCGAAACACTCCAATGTTTTATTGAGCCTCTCTTTTATGTATCTCAATTTATATATGATTTTTATACTTGAACGTTCGTTCATTCCAAAATGTCGTTTTAAACATTTCGCACGTTATCGCAATCACAAACAATAATAATCCCTCGTGAACAAACTAAATTTACAATGCTTTCGTTTATTCATGTTATGCTATGTGGAATTCATGACCATGCTATATGAAACGTTTAAACTTTTATGCTATGAAAATCAACTTGAACCTTTATGCTATGTGACTCTTTATGCTATGTGATCAATTTCGTTTTCATAAACAAACATTATGACCAAGTCTCACTCATTTCGTTCTTTAAATCTTAGATGTCTTCTCGTCTCTCCAACGCGTCTAAGAAGTTAAAGTCTCGCTCCACCAAGAAGATGATGGCTTTCATGGCCGATCAATTTGCGCGTGTCGTTCCAAAGGTCATTTCCGAGATTTGAGCCTCTGAAACTCCTCACTCTTCCGTCGACTCTAAGGTCGAAGCACGCAAGCCCGTCTCGTTCAATTTCAAGCACTTTTCATCGTGCAATCCGAAGCCATTCACTGGCAATGATGGGGTGACCGCCATGCTGGAGTGGTTTGACAGCATCAAGGTCACATTCATCAATAGCGAGTGCCCCGATGAGCTCAAGACGCGCAGCGCGGCGGGGGTATTCCAAGCCCGAGCTCTTGAGTGGCGGACGAATGAAAGAAACATACGTTCGAACGAGCTGGCTTATGCTTTGACATGGGAAGAGACTAAGGCCCTAATGATGGATGAGTTTTGTCCTCCGCATGAGCAAAGAAAGTTGGAAGAAGAATTTTGGGTTTTAAAGCAAGTTGGTGATGACAACCTAGCTTACACCACCCGTTTCAAACAACTTAGCTTCATTGTCCCTCACCTTGTTTCGACCCCTGATCGCAAGAAAAGCAAGTATATCAATGGTTTACCCCTAGTATGCGTGACACAATCGAGGCAGCCAAACTCGATAGCATCGAAGACATTTACCGTTTGGCCGCGTCTTTGAACAACAATCGCGTTCGCGATAAGCAAGCCGCAAACCCCGTTTCTCTTAAGCCAGCCCATCAAATCACCCAACAATCGAATAACAATAGGGGAAAGAAGCGAAAGCAATCCAACCCCGTTTGCAACGCGATTGTGCCACCTGTTAAGCCAAATCCTGTTGCTCCTGTTGATGCCCCCAAGCCGTACACTGGGATTCACCCCAAGTGTTCCACCTGTAACTTCCATCATCCCGCTAATGCTAGGTGTCGTCGTTGTGAAAATTGCAACCGTTATGGTCATACCATCAACTATTGTCGCCAAGGGCAGCCAGCTCAACAAGTTCAGCAAGCTCAACAAGCTCAGCAAGCTCAGCCAGCCCAACCTGCTCCTCAAAACGCAAGACCCGCTAGGGCGTGTTTCAAATGTGGGGATGTTAATCATCTTCGTCCCCAATGCCCTCAATGGATCCAAGAGCAGCAGCAGCCTCCTCGTGGACGCGTCTTCAACCTAAACGCAAATCAAGCACGCAACGACAATGATGTCGTTAACGGTACGTTTCTTGTTAACCATCTTTATGCTTCGATACTATTTGATACTGGTGCGGACAAAAGCTTTGTGTCCTTAGAATTCGAATCATTGTTAAAATGTGCACGCTCTAAGCTACCTAAGTCGTTTTCCGTTGAAGTCGCCAATGGCAAGTCTATCCTAGTCGATTCCATTCTCCTCGATTGTCGTCTCATTCTTAACGAGCACGTTTTCTCTATCGATCTCATACCCATGCAACTGGGTAGTTTCGACGTCATCATAGGCATGGATTGGCTTCAAAAGAATCATGCCGAAATCGCTTGTCACGAGAAATTCGTTCGCTTACCTCTTCCCTCTGGTGATGTTTTACACGTTTATGGAGACCGACCTTCAAGGGGACTAAAGTTGATGTCCTGCACACAAGCAAACAAGTACTTACGCAAACAGTACTTTGCCTTTTTAGCCCACGTTGTGGAAGAAAAAGGCAAGGGAAAGAGCCTAAGTGATGTTTCAGTGGTGCGCGATTTCCCTGACGTCTTCCCTGAAGATTTGCCCGGTCCTCCTCCTCCTCGATCCGTTGATTTTCGTATTGATCTCGTACCTGGCGCAACTCCTGTGGCCAAGGCTCCTTATCGTCTTGCACCTTCCGAGATGCAAGAATTATCTTCGCAACTTCAAGAACTCCTCGAGAAGGGTTTTATTCGTCCAAGTACCTCTCCTTGCTCCCGTGCTCTTCGTTAAAAAGAAAGATGGTTCCTTTCGCATGTGTATCGATTATCGTGAGCTCAACAAACTCACCGTCCAGAATCGTTACCCTCTTCCGCGTATCGACGATCTCTTTGATCAACTCCAAGGCGCTACCTGCTTCTCCAAAATCGATCTTCGTTCTGGTTATCACCAACTTCGAGTCCTCGAAGAGGACGTTCCCAAAACCGCTTTTCGTACTCGCTATGGACATTACGAGTTCGTGGTTATGCCTTTTGGCTTAACCAACGCACCCGCTGTGTTCATGGACCTCATGAATCGTGTTTGTAAACCTTACTTGGATCGCTTCGTGATCGTCTTTATTGACGATATCCTCATTTATTCTAAATCTCGAGCCGATCATGAGCGTCATCTTCGTCTTATACTCGAACTTTTGCGTAGTGAACGTTTATACGCTAAGTTTTCTAAATGCGAGTTTTGGATCAAAGAAGTTCAATTCCTTGGACACATTGTTAGTGAAAAAGGAATCCATGTCGACCCTGCAAAAATCGAAGCTGTGAAGAATTGGACCGCGCCTAAATCTCCTTCTGAAATCCGTTCTTTCTTAGGATTGGCGGGTTATTACCGTCGATTCATCTCGAATTTTTCAAAGATCGCCGTTCCTCTCACTTCGTTGACTCAAAAGGAGAAACCTTTTGCTTGGGGTCCTGAGCAAGAGGAATCTTTTCAAACTCTCAAGGACTTGCTTTGCAACGCTCCTATTCTCGCTCTCCCTAATGGGAATGATGATTTCGTGGTGTATTGTGATGCATCAAATCGTGGTCTTGGTTGTGTGCTCATGCAACGAGACAAAGTCATCGCTTACGCCTCTCGCCAACTCAAAATACATGAGAAAAATTATACTACCCACGACCTCGAGCTTGGCGCAGTTGTTTTTGCGTTAAAGATTTGGCGACACTACCTATATGGTACTAAGTGTGTGGTTTTCACTGACCATAAGAGCCTGCAACACATCTTTGACCAAAAAGAACTCAATATGCGACAGCGACGTTGGGTGGAATTACTTAACGACTATGATTGCGAGATTCGCTACCATCCTGGTAAGGCGAATGTCGTGGCCGATGCACTTAGTCGTAAAGCTCATGTAGATGTCATTCGTTGTTTTCATATCTCGAGCGATCTTCACAATCGTATTCGTGAAGCGCAATACTCGTCTATCAATGAAGGTTCCATGGCTGTAGAAATACGTGGAGCTTCTGAAAATCAACTCGTTTCGAAACCTGATGGTCTTCTCTATTGTTGTGATCGCGTCTGGATCCCAGATCGCGACAATCTTCGTGACCTTATCATGAACGAAGCACACAAATCTAGGTACTCAATTCATCCTGGCGCTGACAAGATGTACCATAATCTACGTACATCCTATTGGTGGCCTGGTATGAAGAGAGACATTGCTGTGTACGTTTCCAAGTGTCTTACCTGTTCGAAAGTCAAAGCCGAGCATCAACGACCTTCTGGTCTACTCGAACAACCTAAAATCCCTGTTTGGAAATGGGATAGCATTGCGATGGACTTCATAACTAAACTTCCTCGTACACCTGCTGGTTACGATAGTATCTGGGTGGTCATTGATCGTTTGACCAAGTCCGCACAATTCATTCCCATTCGTGAGGATTTCAAGGTTGAACGACTTGCTCGTATCTATACCAATGAAGTCATACGCCATCATGGTGTTCCTCTCGACATCATTTCTGATCGTGATGGTCGATTCACTTCGCGTCTCTGGCAAACTTTTCAGTCCGCTATGGGTACTCATTTAAATCTCAGTACGGCCTTTCATCCTCAAACGGATGGACAGACTGAACGTACTATCCAAACCCTAGAGGACATGCTCCGTTCTTGTGTCATCGACTTTGGTGGTAGTTGGGATGTGCATTTACCTTTTATCGAGTTCTCGTACAACAATAGCTACCACTCTAGTATTCAAATGGCTCCTTTCGAGGCATTGTATGGTCGCAAATGCCGATCTCCTTTAAGTTGGCACGAGATTGGTGATAAGCATTTTTCTGGCCCTGAGATCATTCAAGAAGCAACGGATAAGATTCTCCAAATCCGTGACAATCTACTCAAGGCTCGAAATCGTCAAAAGAGTTATGCTGACAAGGGACGAAAGCCAATGGAATTCAACGTTGGGGACCATGTCCTACTCAAAGTATCTCCTTGGAAAGGAGTGGTTCGTTTTGGTAAAAAGGGAAAACTTGCCCCTCGTTATGTCGGTCCTTTCAAGATACTCGAAAGGATTGGTAAGGTGGCTTATCGACTCGACTTACCCCAAGAGCTCAGCAACGTTCATCCAACGTTCCACGTCTCGAACCTAAAGAAATGTCTCGCTGATGAAGGACTTCAAGTTCCTCTCGAAGATCTTCAAATCAACGATACTATGCAATTTGTGGAAAAACCAGTGGAAATCGTTGAGCAAGAAGTCAAACTATTAAGGCGCAGCAAGATTCCTATCGTCAAAGTTAGATGGGAAGGAAAACGTGGCGCTGAATTTACATGGGAACTCAAAAAGGATATGAAGTCAAAGTATCCTCATCTTTTCCCTACGTCTTCCTAAATTTCGGGACGAAATTTCCTAAAGGAGGGGAGACTGTAACGCCCGGCTATTTTGTACTTTCCATTTATAGAAAGTTTGATTCGTAATTCTATTTTTGGAAACTTTGTATTCTTGTAATCGTTTCTTTCCTTGTAATCTTTATCAAATCGAGACTTGGATCATTAATGAAGCTTATATTTTGTTACATCTATGTTAAACGCATTCTATGTATACTCGTATGTTCGATTTGGTGAATCAGTCTATGTTTAATCGTGATTCTTGGAAACTATGTGCGAAACTTGTAATTAAACTAAACTTATGCATTGAACGTGTTTTGAACGAGAACGATACTTAATTTCGACATTTATGCACTCAATTATACTTGGTTTATGATAATCATACTTGTCTTGCCCTTAAACAATGCTTATATGACAAGAACATCCCCTAAAACTCTTAAAAACCCTAAACTATGAACTACAGGGGCCAAATTGTCATTTTTCAAACTTAATTTCATAATCCATGTGCTAGCGTAGCGCGACGGGTATAGCCTGGTTGCTAGCGCTACGCGAGCGCCTTGTTTCGGCAGACTTGTGTTTTCTTTCAAATTTTGCACGAAATCCAACTCTCCAACCTCACCCAATCACCTTTAATCCACCTCTAATCACCTCCAATCACCTCTAATCTCTTCCATTATAAATACTCACCTTCTCCAACTCATTTTAGACTTTCACAACTCTCTAATCTTCACTAAATTGCTCTCTAATCAGCTGAGAATCTGAGTTTTGGACAGATTCGTGAAGCTTTACTAAAGTGAGTGTAACTTGCTCATTTCTCAACCAAATCACTTGGTTCTTCTTCCTATTGCTTTGTTATTTCCTTGGGTTTGAATCCTTGGTTTTTCCTTGGAAGAATCAGGCTTGGATTTGCCCTAAAATGGACTAAAACTCTCTGTTTTGTTTCAAACTTATGCAAACTTCATCTAACTTGTGTGAAACACATCTCAAACCAATGTCCTAATGCTTACAACCC
Source organism: Helianthus annuus (assembly GCF_002127325.2). Lineage (NCBI taxonomy): Eukaryota > Viridiplantae > Streptophyta > Magnoliopsida > Asterales > Asteraceae > Helianthus > Helianthus annuus. The sequence continues at coordinate 62,496,997 of NC_035446.2, forward strand.
CTCTCATGGTTGGTTAAGCTTAAAAACATGGTTGAGACATCTAAATCAGAGGTTAAAACCTCATAAACCTTCTGTTTTAATTAGGGTTTTACCCACAAGTAATGTTCAAGTGTGAAACTTGTTGAATGTGTGATGGTTGGATTAGCTTGGGCTATCCTTCATAAGAATCCACTCATTACTTGATGTTTTACTATAGATTAGTTGTTGTTAATACTTTGATACTTGTATGTTCATGACCCTCCTTGTTGTTTATAACAACAAGTGTAGTGGTGAACAATAGAGGTGCCTAAATGGAAGCTTGTTCTTCCTACCTCATGTATGTATTCTATGACACAAAGAGGTACCTAAATGGAGACATTAATCTCCTACCTCATGCTTGAATCTTAAGACTTGTACAACTATATAATATCTAAGTTATTCTATACGTATACATCTAAGTAACTAAGACTTGATGATGACTTAATAGTTATTTGTTAAGTGGACGTTACATCATCTATGACCATGCCCTTGTTACGACTCTAATGGATCTTAGAATCCATGAAATCATACCAACTCTTTTGAGTTTCAATAGTGTCAAGAACAAGAGTTATGTGTACAAGATGATTATTTTCACCTATGTTACTTTCTTTATATTTTAAAAACTCCGAATCTATAATCTTCCGTATACGCCAAACTCACACACCTACGTTTCCTTGTGTAGAAGGACAAGGTGCTCCAAACTAATTCATCTACAAACTTGCTCTCGGAACTTCAAGTCACCACTTGTAAACCGTGAGTATACTCGAACCCATTTCTACTTTTAACACTTTGGGTGCAACATGTATTCTATATTAAACGCACACGACACTTGAAACTTATTTGAAACTTACTCTATCCATTTAAACATGAAACATGAAACTTGTGAATCTTGAGACTTTTTGTGCAATGTGAACGTTTAATTCTTGTGTGTAGTTCCGCCTTAACAATAGTAGCGCTATAGGAGTAATGCACCTCCCCGTTAGTCTTTGGGGTATTGTTAGGAGGAGACATAACAACCTCCCGTTAAACTTTGGGTTAGGTACTTTAAACGCATTGGGAAACTTGGGCTATCACTTGGACTACGTAAACTAGCACGTTGAAACTATTTTGTTATGTTCATGTTGGATATGAGTTTTTATTCTATTATGCTATGTAAACAAACTTGTATACTCGCTCTTTGCTTTTGCATTGAAACTCTATTTCAATACATGTTGCAGTTTGATTATTGAAGTATGGATGATTCATGAAACAAGTTTAGGGTGGACTAGATACACACCTAGATAAATCTATCATTTTGTTTGTTATGTTATGTTATGAAACAAAGTTGTTATTTCCTTTTGAATTATGTATGACATTTAGTTTTGAAATGAAATTTGAATTTAAATTAATTATTGTCACATAGTGTTATGACGTTTTGAGCAATCTATACACTTCGTCTCATCCCGATGTTTCCGCCATCGGTTGGGGTGTGACATCCTGTCGGTAGGTTATCAAACCAGATTCGTGCTGGGCCGGTTAATGTTTGTACAAACAAATGACACCATAGCGGAAGAGTCCAACCGCCAACCAACCCTGCGCTGGTGAATACTCTCAGATGATCATCGGGGTCAGTTAACCCATTGAATTTCCCAACGTTAGATGGTAATTTCGCCCTCTCCAATGGAGCCAGAGCTATCTCCAGTATGAACTTCGAGTTTTCTGCTGCTTCTTCAGGGCGGTAAACTAAGTCATAATTATGCTCTGCCTCAGGGTTATAAACCGCTCGAGGCCTGCATTTGTTATAGTTTGGCTGCAGTCTGTTGAATACGCTAGTGTTTGCACTTAAACGATATGTTTGATCGGATTCATCAGTGTGAGTGTCCCGTTGGGAACCCAACCTATCATGAACCGATTGCCTTCGACGAGGGTGTGGTTCACCATGGTGTTGTCTCTGGTAACTTCCTGTATCATCATAAATTGATTCTTCTCGCTGGGAAGCATGAGCTCTAGATCCCGGCCTTCGTGATTGGGTCACGGGAACAGTTTGAACACACAACTGTGTGTACACTGCGTTTAATGCCCCTTGGGACCGGACATACCATGATATCGGAGTTTCTCCTCGTAGTAAAATTGATTGAACGGGATTTGCTGGTAACATTCCTGGAGTAACAGGATCATTTGCTCGATTGGATTGAACCTCATTATCGTCTGAGGCCTCTTCTACAATCCCTTCCACTGGTAAATTGTTTCCGACGTTTGGTCGAGGACCAGATTGCCGGTGAGATGACGAATTTTCTGCCATGTGCAAAAACAGAAAAATGGAATGAACTGAATCGAAACGAGGTAGAAACTAGAAAAACTGAGAAAACGGTGGGCGCCAATGAAGAAACACTAGATAAATGGTCGGAACCGAAATATCTAGGGGTTTTGAATCCGCATAAAAGGGTTAGCTCTCTCTCGGTTAATTCAGTTGCTACCGAACTTCTTCTCCGGTGGTTCTGCAAAAAAGAGCACCGTTAGCCTCGCAAGGGGAGAAGAGGGTTCTCTCCTTGACCCGACTCCGGTGTGAGAATAAGTATTGGTAATGGAGAAGAGATAGTATTTGAGAAGCGAGTGTGATCTGAATTCATACCTGAACAGTTCTCGTATTTATAACCGGGAGTTTGGGAGGGAAAACCTGTTATTGAAAAGATGACGGAAGATGCTAACGACGTAGCGGTTATATTTTCTTCCGTTAAGTTCTTTGATCCCACGTTAAATTACCTCGATCCAATGTGAATGCAAACGGATCGTGGTTTGATCTATGGCTGGGGGATTGCCACGTGGAAAGTGATTAAGTGGAGATCTTTCTCCAATTGCATGCTTTCGTTGTGATTTCAGGGATGCTTGTGGTAATGACACGTGTCCAGACGGTTATAACCGTCTGGGTGGTGCACGATCGTATTCTTTCTAGAAGATTACTGCTGTAATCTAGTGTGACACCTTACTGTGTGGACACAGGTGAATAAATCCCAAGTCTGGGTAAAATGATATCCAAGTTTGGATATTTGGGCGGAAGTATTGATCTTCAGGATTTTAATCCTTTGCTAATGGAAGAAGGCGCAAGGATTTTATGCTTTCCTTTGGGTGCGCGACCATAAATTGTTGATTACTTTCTCCCTTTTGTAAGACCAATGCGCGGCCGCGCAAGATTAAAAGGTTGAAAGGCCAGTTTGTGGTATGGTCTCAAATCCTTTTTATGAGGTTTTTGGGACCTTATCCCTTCACATCCCCAAACCGACGGTCAAACTGAAAGAACGATTCGTACCCTTGAAGACATGCTTCGCTCGTGTGTCATAGATCTCGGTGGTAATTGGGACGCATACTTACCTTTAGTCGAATTCTCGTACAATAACAGTTATCAATCTAGCATCCAAATGGCACCATTTGAGGCATTATACGGATAAAACGTCGATCCGCCTATTGTATGGCACGAGATCAGAGACTCGCAAATAACCGGTCCTGAGCTGTTGCAAGAAACGACTGACAAATTCCTCCAAATTCGAGACAATCTGCTGAAAGCTCGGAGTCGTCAGAAAAGTTACGCCGATAGACGACGCAAGCCCCTTGAATTTGACGTTGGCGATCACGTACTCCTAAAGGTATCACCTTGGAAGGGTGTGATCAGATTCGGCAAGAAAGGAAAGCTCGCGCCTCGGTATGTTGGACCCTTTAAGATTCTGGAAAGTATCGGCAAAGTGGCATACAGACTCGAACTACCGGAGGAACTTAGCAACGTCCACCCGACTTTCCACGTTTCGAACCTCAGAAAGTGTCTGGCCAAGTAGGATTTACAAATTCCACTTGAGGATCTACAAGTGAACGAAACATTACACTTCATGGAGAAGCCTATCGAGATCATGGACCAAGAAACCAAGAAGCTCAGACGCTCACGCATTCCCATTGTGAAGGTTCGCTGGGAAGGCAAACGCGGCGCAGAGTTCACCTGGGAACTCGAAAGTGACATGAAGGCGAAGTACCCGCAGTTGTTTTTTACAGCTAAGGCCTAATTTCGGGACTAAATTCCCTTAAGTGGGGGAGGCTGTAAAACCTCGTGTTTTGGAAAGTCAAAGTACAAGTCAAAGTCAAAGTCAAAGGAAGAAAAGATTGCTAATTGCGATCTGTCACTCCTTGCTTAACTACTAAATTGTGCTTCTCGACTTCTAATCTAATCTTTATTTTATTGGACTTTAGTTGTATTATGTGGAATATCTATTAAAAATCGAGGTTTAATCGATGTTTATCGCATGTTTTATCGCTTTATCGCTAATCGCATCGCAATCGCACTTGCAACTAGATTTATAGAATCTGTATATTGTTTTACCTGTGTGCGCTACTTAGGTGTTACTTGTGCATGCTTACTTATTGTTTGGTGGTGATTAATCGAAACGCAATCGCAACTCTATCGCAACGCAATTTAATCGCAAACGCTAAACGCAAGTAATTTAGGATGACTGTATGTTAGATATAGTATTTGTGTGGTTATTATTAATCTATCGCATCGCTTAATCAATGCACGCTTAAACGCATCGCAACGCTCAAAATGCCAAACGAAACGCCGAAACTCAACTCATCGGACCACTTCGATCGAATGGCCAACCGATCGAATGGCCGTCCGATCGGAATGCCATCCGATCGAAGCGTCATCCGATCGACGTGCCACCCGACACTTGCACTCCACTTTCCTCTTTTGGCATTCTATAAATACCCCCTGTCACATCACCAAAGTGATGTGACAGGTCTCTCGTTCGACCAACACGCTCAAGGCCTTCTTTCTCTCGATTTCTCGCGATTCTTGTACGTTTTCCACCCAAATCTTGTACTTCTAAGATCTACACACACTTCTTCATCTTTTTCACCTTTGAATCTCAACTTTTAACGTGAAATCTACGGGTTTGAGGTGTTCTAGGGTGATGTCATCATAGAGTTCTTATGAACTTCAAGTCTTGACCTCATTCCACCAAGAATAACTCAGATCTGAAGGATTTCCAAATGATTTCACAATGATTTCCACATAGATCTAAACATTTTCAAGTTAAGAGGATTAAAAGAAGTTTTTCCAACTTTCTTTAAACTCTTTTACTCATTTCTTAGTGAAGCATCGGTCTGAGATCTGGTTTCTATCAAAGAGAAAACCGATTTCAGGTTAAACATGAACAACTGTCACGAACCAGTAAACTGATCGGATTTGGGTGATTCCAGTTCGATCGGACGACATGGGACTTGACGAGGTTCCGTTGTTTAGTACGTTATCATATCGTCTCAAGCAAACCGCAAAATTTTCAAAATAATCAAGTTCAAGACGATCAGGTCGTTGGGACGGATTGCCGTCCGATCAGATTGCCATCCGATCGGACAACAATCTGATTGGATTGCACCTGAGGATCAACACTTTGACAATTTCTAAATGTTCAAACAATCTGAATGTCGAACGGATTGTCGTCTGATCGGATTGCCATCCGATCGAACGACAATCCGATTGGGTGACATTTGGAACTTCAACACTTAATCATTTTCAGTTTTCAAAGATCAACACTTTCTAACGGATTGCCATTCGATCGAAAGACCATCCGATTGAGTGACCATCCTGATGTGAACTTGTTCTCAACTGAAATGTCTCGCTAGCAGGATTTCTATCCGATTGAACGACCTGAAGGGTAGATATACTTCTCTATTTTCAAAGCGATTATACATAAACACATCCTTCCCAAACGAATGTCAATCCGACCAAATGGCCATCCGATCGGATGACCATCCGAACGGATTGTGACACTTTGGGCTTTCCCGAGTAATCTATGTATATTAACTATGGGTGTACGTATAATATTAATTGGAAATTCATGAATTACCTTGACGTGTTATGTGATGCTTGTATTAAGTATGTGAGTATATAGATATATATTTTTGCATATTAGTGAGCCGAGACCGTAAGGTCGGACTCGAGACCACCCGGTCTCGAGTGACCCACATCAGTTGGGCCGCACCCTTGCGAGTCCACTTGAGAGCCCATTAGAGTGCATTACCATGGTATGGATATAAAACCCCTCACCCACCTTCTCTCTTACACTCTTACACTCTCTCCCTCACTAAAACCCTAACAACCAAGCACCACCTCTTCTATTATCTCTCGGATTCAAACCGGCAACCCTAGGATCCTCGGTCCAAGTTTGGAAAACCATCATTCGGAGGATCACCCATTCATACCCTCTAGCCGGTTAGTGCCTTCTTTAGATGCTTATTGCCAAAAACATGAGAAATTGTTGTTTATCTATAATGAAAGTGATTGTTTGATAAAAGATGGTTATTTGTTTATTAGATGATGCTTATGTGATGAATGATGCATATGGTTTTGATGGTTATCATACTAGCTTGACTTGTGAAATGTAGAAATGAATAAATGCCTTACAATATATGTGATTTTTTGAATGAATATGTGATTCAAAATATGTGATTTTGAATGCATTTCTTTTGATGATTCAATGCAACATAGGAGGTTTTGTTAAAGGTTTGAAAACCCTAAATGATGAACAACTTGAATATGACATGAATATGCCTTGAATGTTTGAATGTGCTGTGCTTGATCCGTTTAAAATGAGAATTGGACAAGAAAACATGTTTGTGCATTGTGGTTGGATAGTACACAATATCATGAAGCTGCAATTCTATTGGATAGTACATTTGGAACAGGTTCTAGAAGGATTCTTGTGCACGTATCCGGGGTTACGAGTCGAGACCCTCGGTTGCGACTCGAGATCACCACATGACAACTCGAGACGGACTTCAGGAACTCGAGACCGGCAAGGTCTCGACTTAAGACTTCATGATCTCGACTCAAGACTGGACTCGAGACCTCTGAGGTTGCGACTCCTGACCAGCACCACTCGAGACCAAAACGTGATCACTCGAGATCTCTTGGTTGCGACTCGAGACCGCGTGTTCTCGAGTCGAGACCGCCTTGTCTCGACTGGGCTGCCTACTATGGTTATTGGGCCACAGCATGTTTTGGTTGGGCTACCTGTTTGACTGGACTATGTGTTGCTGAATTCTGTATGACTGTGCAAATATTAGGGCCGGCCCAATAACCCAACAGATAACTGTATGTATTCTATGTGTTTATTACGTGTATCATATACGTGATTACTTGTACCCCAACTTGACCTATATTGGTAACCATGCTAGGACGTGGTGACCAACGTGATTGACCGAGTAAATAATCTACCGAGCAACCAAGGTGAGTTCACAACTTAAAGCATGCGTTCCCGGCGGTTTGGGAAACGGAACTAAAAACAACACTATCCCCTTGTGAGGGATACAACTTACTTTTCTTCCTTTGTTATTGGGAACCTTTAGTTAATTACTGTTTATACGGAATGCAACAAACAGCACTAAACGAAACTCTATCACTTAAGTCCCTACTACGTAATACCGATTAGTTGCCGGGGCCAGGCGAACGGGTTATTAGTTGATAGCGCTATTTAGGTCTTACCAACCTCACACCGTGCCCGTGTATGGGATCGGGAGTGAACTAATGGACTCAGGCATCCGTCAATGATGATAGAACATTGACATCGGGGCATTCTGCGGAAACGTGCGGTTACCTAGTATTCGGTATTGGAAAAACAGTTTAGTCGCTTAAATTTGGGGTAACTCCCCATGGCATGTATAAACGGATAAATTAACTGGTGAAACAAGTTTTTGGTAATTAAAAACTGGACAACTAGTGAACTCGCTCAACATTATTGTTGACACCTTACTGCATGCTTTGCAGGTAACCAGTGACTCAGGAACTCGCAGCTTGGGAACGTGTAGTGGTCGTCAAAACCCGCGTGTTGGGTTTTAATTATCTTGAACTATGAACCTGTCTTTAAAACTATTTGGATTATGCTTCCGCTGTTTATCTAAACTGATTATCGAACTTAAACTGTGATGTTTACTAACTACTTTGGTTGGTGAATAATTTTGCTATTAATCAATGCTCAGTATAATTGGTGGCTGGATCCTGGTCAGTCACGCCCTCAAGCGGATGATACTCCGCAGGTGGATTTTGGGGGTGTGACAGATTGGTATCAGAGCCATTGGTTATAGTGAACTTGGTTTTAAAAAGGGGAAAAATCTTTTTGAGAAAAACCAGACTATAACCCTTGACTCGTGACAACACTACACTCCAAGTGCAAGACTCGACTTATCTGACCTCATAGCTCGGACCCGTGTTTACTTGCTTGTTTGCTATACGTACTAGTTTGCCTAGCTAGATAAATACGCCTCCCCTCTTCTATCTCATTCTCGCTATATTACGACATCACACTCATACTATGTTTTCTGGTTATGAAGACAATGAGTGGACGCGGACGAGGAAACGTCAACATGACTCAGGCTCAGTTCACTAACCTGATCAACATGGTGGCTGCAGCTTTCGCAGCTCACCCTGGAGGTCAGCATGCGCCTGCGCAACCATGTGTTTGTACTTTCAAGGCCTTCATGGATTGCAAGCCTCTTCCTTTCAATGGCACTGAGGGTGCCATAGGTCTTCTGCACTGGATCGAGAAGGTGGAAGCTGTCTTTGCTGTCTGCGAATGTCCCCCTGCTAATTGGGTGAAGTTTGCTACTGGTACTCTTGAGGGAAGCGCGCTTTCGTGGTGGAAGGCGCAAATTCAAATGCTTGGTTTGGAGACTGCTAATGCTACTGCATGGGAAGATTTCAAGAATATGATCAAGGATGAGTATTGTCACAGGGATGACATCCACAAACTCGAGGACGAGTACTATGGTCTCAAGATGGTTGGGTCAGAGATTGAGACCTACACCAAGCTGTCCAACGACTATGCTGCACTTTGCCCAAACATGTCCCGACCCATGTATCGGAGGATCGAGTTGTACATCAAAGGCTTGGTCCCAGAAATCCGGAGCCATGTGACCTCGGCCAACCTCAATACCATACAGCCCGTGGTTCGTCTTGCCCACAAACTCACCAACCAGGCTGTGGAAGAGGGCAAGTTGCCCAAGAGGATCAGTGCTACGGAAGGAACTTCTAGTGACGACAAACGAAAGTGGGATGGAAATCAGGGCAAGGATGCTAGCTCTACTCAGGCTCCAGCCAAGCAAAGGAGAACTGAAAACAACAAAGGCCCTCAGCAACAGGGTGGCTATCGGGGAAGCTACCCTAAGTGCAACAAGTGTAACAGACACCACAATGGGGCGTGTAACAAAGGTCAGTGTCAGCGATGCAACAAAATGGGGCATGAAGCCAAGGATTGTAGAAGTCAGTTCCCGGCAAGGCAGAATCAGCAACAACCCCAACAGTAGCAGCAACAAGGAAACAACCGTGGATGTTACAAATGTGGGGCAGTGGGACACTTGCGAAAGGACTGCCCAGAGCTAAACCAGAATCGCAACAACAACCAGGGAGCTGGGAACCACGATCAAAACAACAATGCTGGGAATGGTGCAAGGGGAAGAGCTTTCGTGATTGGAGCTGGGGAAGCAAGGAATGACCCCAACGTTGTGGCGGGTAAGTTCCTACTTGATGATCGCTATCTGCATTATTTGATTCTGGAGCCGATGCTAGTTATGTATCCCTACGCATTAGTAAGAAACTTAAGCACCCACCTGCATTATTAAGTTCTAAGCACATCGTCGAGTTAGCCAATGGTAGAAACATCGAGGCCACGCACGTGATCCACGACTGCAAGCTAGAATTGTCTGGTCAGACGTTTAGTATCGATCTTTTCCCTATCAAACTTGGAAGCGTCGACGTTGTCATCGGTATGGATTGGTTATCCAAACATCGCGCTGAGATCCTCTGTCAAGAGAAAGCGATTCGTATTCCTCGCCGTTCTGGCAAACCCCTCATCGTTCAAGGTAACAAAGGCGGAGAAGTCACAGGCATTATCTCGTTTCTAAAAGCCCAGAAGTGTTTACAAAAAGGGCACACCGCTATCTTAGCACTCGTCATTGACACGCAAGAAAAGGAAAAGAGGATTGAAGATTTTCCAGTAGTGTGTGACTACCCCGAGGTATTTCCTGAGGAACTACCTGGACTCCCTCCCCACCGTCAGGTCGAATTCCAAATCGAGCTAGCTCCCGGAGCGGCACCCATAGCTCGTGCGCCTTATCGACTAGCCCCTGCAGAACTGAAGGAACTCTCTACGCAATTACAGGAACTGTTGGATAAAGGATTTATCCATCCTAGTTCGTCACCCTGGGGAGCGCCGGTGCTCTTTGTTAAGAAGAAGGATGGCACCTTCCGAATGTGTATCGACTATCGTGAGTTGAACAAGGTTACCATCAAGAATCGCTACCCTCTCCCGCGAATCGACGATCTGTTCGATCAGTTGCAAGGATCGAGCTACTACTCCAAGATTGACCTGCGATCAGGTTATCATCAGCTGAGAGTACGTGATGAAGACATCTCCAAAACTGCCTTCAGGACCCGTTATGGTTATTATGAATTCCTTGTTATGCCCTTTGGGATGACCAACGCACCGGCGGTTTTCATGATCTCATGCACCGAGTGTGCAAGCCGTACCTCGACAAATTCGTGATTGTGTTTATCGACGACATCCTGATCTACTCGAAAAGTCAAGAAGAGCATGAACAACACCTACGCCTTATCCTCGAACTTCTTCGCAATGAGCAATTGTACGCCAAGTTCTCGAAATGCGACTTCTGGCTTCGAGAAGTCCATTTCCTTGGGCATGTGGTTAATAAGGACGGGATTCACGTCGACCCGACTAAGATCGACTCTATAAAGAACTGGCCTACGCCCAAAACTCCAACCGAAGTCCGCCAGTTCTTGGGATTAGCAGGATACTACCGCAGATTCATCGAGGGATTCTCAAAGATTGCTCAACCCCTCACGACTCTCACTAAGAAAGGTATTGCTTACAAGTGGAATGAAGCTCAGGAATCGGCTTTTCAAAGGCTAAAGGATAACCTTTGTAGTGCTCCTATTCTCTCGTTGCCTGAAGGCACTGACGACTTTGTGGTTTACTGCGATGCGTCTATCCATGGGCTCGGTTGCGTGTTGATGCAACGCGAGAAAGTTATTGCCTACGCTTCTCGACAACTTAAGACGCACGAAAGAAACTACACTACGCACGACTTGGAACTGGGAGCAGTGATTTTTGCTCTTAAGATATGGAGACATTACGTGTACGGTACCAAGTGCACTGTTTACACCGATCACAGGAGTCTCGAACATATCTTTAGGCAAAAGGAATTAAACATGCGACAACGTCGATGGGTCGAACTCTTGAATGATTACGAATGCGCCATCAAGTACCATCCGGGCAAAGCCAATGTCGTGGCAGACGCCCTCAGCCGAAAGGACACTACACCAAACCGCGTGCGAGCATTGCAACTTACCATCCAGTCTAACCTCCCTACTCAGATTCGAAATGCTCAAGTCGAAGCATTGAAACCGGAAAACATTAGGGCTGAGTCCCTGCGAGGATCAAGACAGTGATTAGAACAAAAAGAAGATGGCGCTTACTATGTAACAGGGCGCATTTGGGTTCCACTCTATGGAGATTTACGTGAACTCGTGATGGACGAAGCCCATAAGTCCCGTTACTCAGTACATCCTGGCTCGGATAAGATGTGCCATGACTTGAGGACTACACACTGGTGGCCTGGCATGAAGGCCCACATAGCAACATATGTCAGCAAATGTTTGACTTGCGCAAGAGTCAAGACAGAGTACCAGAAACCAGCAGGCCTACTCCAGCAACCAGAAATCCTGAAATGGAAATGGGAACAAATTTCCATGGATTTTGTCACAGGGCTACCTAGGTCTCAACGCGGAAATGACACTATTTGGGTAATAGTAGATCGACTGACCAAGTCCGCACACTTTTTGGCTATTAAGGATACAGACAAGTTTTCTACCTTGGCGGAGGTTTACTTAAAGGAAGTAGTTTCGAGGCACGGGGTGCCAACCTCAATTATTTCCGACCGAGATGCTCGTTTTACTTCGGATTTGTGGCAAGCTATGCACAAATCCTTTGGCTCACGTTTGGACATGAGCACCGCTTATCACCCACAAACGGATGGGCAGTCTGAACGGACCATCCAAACCCTAGAAGACATGCTTAGGGCATGTGTGATTGACTTTGGCAAGAATTGGGAAAAGCACCTACCGCTAGTAGAATTCTCGTATAATAACAGCTATCACACTAGCATTCAGGCAGCACCTTTCGAGGCATTGTACGGTCGTAAATGCCGATCACCTCTCTGCTGGGCGGAAGTTGGCGACAGCCAAATCACAGGCCCATAACTGGTGGTAGACACAACGGAAAAGATTGCCCAGATCAGACAACGCATGGCGGCAGCTCGGGACCGTCAGAAAGACTACGCTGATAAGCGTAGGAAACCACTAGAATTCCAGGTCGGTGACCGGGTTCTACTTAAAGTCTCACCCTGGAAGGGTGTGGTTCGCTTTGGTAAACGGGGCAAGCTTAATCCGCGATATATCGGACCATTCGAAATTGCCGAGAGAATCGGTAAGGTTGCTTATAGATTGAATCTGCCTGAAGAACTGAGTACGGTACACAACGTATTTCACGTATCTAATCTGAAGAAGTGTCTGTCAGATGAAACGCTTGTAATTCCTTTCAAGGAACTAACTATTGACGAACAGCTACACTTTACTGAGGAGCCAATTGAGATCACGGATCGAGAGATCAAAACCCTCAAACGTAGCCAGATACCTCTCGTGCGAGTCCGCTGGAACTCACGACGTGGCCCAGAGTTCACCTGGGAGCGGGAAGACCAGATGAAGTGCAAGTATCCCCAGTTGTTCCCAAACGAAAACCCCAGCACTGAAGCTACAACCAAATTTCGGGACGAAATTCCAAACTAACGGGGGGATGATGTGACACCCTGTTGAAACGTTCTCACTCATACTAGCTTGACAGTGGCTGCCTTAACTTTCGGGACGAAAGTTCCTAAAACTTGGGGATAATGTGACACTTTGGGCTTTCCCGAGCAATCTATGTATATTAACTATGCGTGTACGTATAATATTAATTGGAAATTCATGAATTACCTTGACGTGTTATGTGATGCTTGTATTAAGTATGTGAGTATATAGATATATATTTTTGCATATTAGTGAGCCGAGACCGCAAGGTCGGACTCGAGACCACCCGGTCTCGAGTGACCCACATCAGTTGGGCCGCACCCTTGCGAGTCCACTTGAGAGCCCATTAGAGTGCATTACCATGGTATGGATATAAAACCCCTCACCCACCTTCTCTCTTACACTCTTACACTCTCTCCCTCACTAAAACCCTAACAACCAAGCACCACCTCTTCTATTATCTCTCGGATTCAAACCGGCAACCCTAGGATCCTCGGTCCAAGTTTGGAAAACCATCATTCGGAGGATCACCCATTCATACCCTCTAGCCGGTTAGTGCCTTCTTTAGATGCTTATTGCCAAAAACATGAGAAATTGTTGTTTATCTATAATGAAAGTGATTGTTTGATAAAAGATGGTTATTTGTTTATTAGATGATGCTTATGTGATGAATGATGCATATGGTTTTGATGGTTATCATACTAGCTTGACTTGTGAAATGTAGAAATGAATAAATGCCTTACAATATATGTGATTTTTTGAATGAATATATGATTCAAAATATGTGATTTTGAATGCATTTCTGGTTGGTGATCACTGTTTTGATGATTCAATGCAACATAGGAGGTTTTGTTAAAGGTTTGAAAACCCTAAATGATGAACAACTTGAATATGACATGAATATGCCTTGAATGTTTGAATGTGCTGTGCTTGATCCGTTTGAAATGAGAATTGGACAAGAAAACATGTTTGTGCATTGTGGTTGGATAGTACACAATATCATGAAGCTGCAATTCTATTGGATAGTACATTTGGAACAGGTTCTAGAAGGATTCTTGTGCACGTATCCGGGGTTGCGAGTCGAGACCCTCGGTTGCGACTCGAGATCACCACATGACAACTCGAGACGGACTTCAGGAACTCGAGACCGGCAAGGTCTCGACTTAAGACTTCATGATCTCGACTCGAGACTGGACTCGAGACCTCTGAGGTTGCGACTCCTGACCAGCACCACTCGAGACCAAAACGTGATCACTCGAGATCTCTTGGTTGCGACTCGAGACCGCGTGTTCTCGAGTCGAGACCGCCTTGTCTCGACTGGGCTGCCTACTATGGTTATCGGGCCACAGCATGTTTTGGTTGGGCTACCTGTTTGACTGGACTATGTGTTGCTGAATTCTGTATGACTTTGCAAATATTAGGGCCGGCCCAATAACCCAACAGATAACTGTATGTATTCTGTGTGTTTATTACGTGTATCATATACGTGATTACTTGTACCCCAACTTGACCTATATTGGTAACCATGCTAGGACGTGGTGACCAACGTGATTGACCGAGTAAATAATCTACCGAGCAACCCAAGGTGAGTTCACAACTTAAAGCATGCATTCCCGGCGGTTTGGGAAACGGAACTAAAAACAACACTATCCCCTTGTGAGGGATACAACTTACTTTTCTTCCCTTGTTATTGGGAACCTTTAGTTAATTACTGTTTATACGGAATGCAACAAACAGCACTAAACGAAACTCTATCACTTAAGTCCCTACTACTTAATACCGATTAGTCGCCGGGGCCAGGCGAACGGGTAATTAGTTGATAGCGCTATTTAGGTCTTACCAACCTCACACCGTGCCCGTGTATGGGATCGGGAGTGAACTAATGGACTCAGGCATCCGTCAATGATGATAGAACATTGACATCGGGGCATTCTGCGGAAACGTGCGGTTACCTAGTATTCGGTATTGGAAAAACAGTTTAGTCGCTTACTTTTGGGGTAGCTCCCCATGGCATGTATAAACGGATCAATTAACTGGTGAAACAAGTTTTTGGTAATTAAAAACTGGACAACTAGTGAACTCGCTCAACATTATTGTTGACACCTTACTGCATGCTTTGCAGGTAACCAGTGACTCAGGAACTCGCAGCTTGGGAACGTGTAGTGGTCGTCAAAACCCGCGTGTTGGGTTTTAATTATCTTCAACTATGAACCTGTCTTTAAAACTATTTGGATTATGCTTCCGCTGTTTATCTAAACTGATTATCGAACTTAAATTGTGATGTTTACTAACTACTTTGGTTGGTGAATAATTTTGCTATTAATCAATGCTCAGTATAATTGGTGGCTGGATCCTGGTCAGTCACGCCCTCAAGCGGATGATACTCTGCAGGTGGATTTTGGGGGTGTGACACGGATGGACATCCGATTGAATGACCATCTAATCGGATTGCCATCCGATCGGATTACCACTCGACACTTAGTCACTTCGCACCGTTTATCGCGCCGTTCTTCGCTTATGCTATCGTTAACTATTTAGGCTAATCTCTTAGCGCTCCCTTCAATCCAAGAGAGTGTTTATTTACTTAAACACAATCTGTGAGTATACTCGATCCCTTTTTGCTTTACGCACTTTTGGGTGTTACATACGTTACTTATTCAAATCACATCGATCATACAACGCAAACACTATTTATACGCTAACCGTTATTGCATGTTACGTGTTATTCGATGAATGCTTGTATGTTATGTTTACACAGTGATTGTTTCCTGACACCTTAGCAACGATAGTACTATAGTTTGGAGTCAGCACCTGTCGTGGACAGGGGTTATTAAGGGCTTTAGTTCATGTGTCCCAGTGGGGATATGTGTTTCACATTCTACTACTCGCAGTCACATCTGTGCATATTTCATTGTCGATAACCTACTAGCCTTCACTTTGCTACATGTTACATGCTGGTTACGCGTAAACGCTTTCGAAATCTATTATACTATCAAGCTTGTATGCTCACCTTTACACTATGTGTATTGACCCCTATTTTAACGTATGCTTATGATTGCTTGCTTTCATGGAATCGAGCTTAGGAAAGAGTCTAGAAACAAACAAACAATTTATATTTGAGTTGTCGGAACAGAACTATTTGTCTTTGAATTGTCTGTAATAACTATGCTACTTATCATGTCATGATATGGGACGTTATGCTTAAATAATTGGTAATCGTAGTTGTTATGGAAACTCCTGGACAATCTGTTTCGCTCAGTGCCGCGCCCCGATGTTTCCGTCATCGGTTGGGGTGTGACACAAGTGCACGGACATAATATAATTTCTGTTTTATTATACTTTTGTGTCATACTAAGTACCTTAAATTCTGTAACTTAATCCTTCAACTCCGACTCATGCCTTCGTTTGCCCTGTAGGGTAACCTTGGTGTTCCTGTACTATTACCACCATCCCTTTGTTTGCCGGGTAGAATAACCTTGGTGTTCCTGTACTACGCCAACAAACTCTACGCTCGCGGGATTACTAAAGAAGATATAGCAAAACCGGTGAGTATACTCGAACACCCTTTTTCAATTTCACAATTTGGGTGCCAATTTGGTTACCTAATAACCTACACAGTTACAATTAGACTATTATACAAAATGCACAAACGATCCAATACATGCATGCTAACTTCATTATAGTTGATTCGTTATTCTGGATAATTCTTTTGTGTGATAACTTTTCATTAACTTTGTACAAGCCTCCCGTTAACATGTATAGCGCTATAGGAGTAATGCGCTGCCCGTAAACTTGTGGTCATGTTAAATGCTTATTTTGAGGTAACCAGAGATTGACTTGAACATTCACATGCCATTTTTAATGTTAATCTTGATAACTAGTTTGCCATGTGGATTCGTTAAATTTTTATGCTATGCTATGTATTAAACTTGTATACTCGCCAATACGTTGTATTGAACCATATATTTTTAACATATTGCATGATGATATTAAAACTGGGCGTAGCGACGATGATTTAGATACACATCTAGAAACATTTAGATTATGTTGTTGTACTAAATTTTGTACTATTTTGTATTTTTTTTCATTGTTGTATATGAACTTATGTTGTATTTGAATTTCCAAGTAGTGTAATGTGACAAGTTGTTATGCAATGAAATCAGTTTCTTTAAATTATTGTCGCCTTTAGTGTTATGTTGCAATGAGAAATCTCGTTCGTCTCACTCCGATGTTTCGCCACCGGTTGGGGTGTGACAATATTTTACACGAATAAGAAAACTAACTTAAGCACTATAAAATATATCACGATACGATTGATAACCTAACAGACAGCAAGTACCGTATTGTAAGTCGTCGTCGCTGCATCGCGCCGGTTTCCGACTAGTTAAACAATATGATGGGAGCGTTAACCCATTTAACTCGTTCTAATTTGTATTATGGCAATAACATCAATCTTAATCCAGATACACTTGAAATCGTGTAAACGGAATAGAACCATTTAACCCATTTATCTAAACGTGTCCAACAGGTTGAGGAGTAGCATCTTGTGAACTTGTTAATCTGATTGTTGGGTCGTTATAAATGAGTTTAACGGATCATAAATGGGTTGGTAAGTGGACTTGTTTTACTAAAAAAAGTCAACACAAATACAAAGGCCGGCTCAAAATATTGTAGGCCCAAAATGGATAACAAAATTGAGGCCCTTTCCGTAAAAAATAAAAGGAAAAAATTGTTTTAGATCCTATGATACAAAAATCATCTTTGTGTATACATAGTTATAGATCATAAACCTTAATGTCAACACTATTAAAGTCAAAATAACCTATGTACAAAAAAAGTTTTATGAATTTGAGGCCCTAGAGAAGTTGGGGTCGAAAGCGTTTTCTTTGTTTCACTCCCCTTGAGCGAGCCTTGCCAAATACAATTAAAAAGAATAGATTTGATAAATAAAAATCTAGTTATTTTCTTGTCGTTTTTTAGAAAGCGTTGAAAATTGTCACGCGTAGCGTTCATTACTTGGAAAAGAACAAGGATATGTGGAATGTGGGTTTCATTCTCATAGAACAAAAGTTTTAGAGTAAACTACAATTTTACCCCCTGGGGTTTAGGGAAATTGGCATGTCTACCCCCCCCCCTTAAGGAAATAGTTGCAATTTTACCCCCCAACGTTTGCTGTTATGTCGCAACTTTACCCCCCGGCGTCAAAGTCAAAGTTATCTTTAAACGGTCAAAGGGCATAAATGTAATTTCACATACTAGATCTTTCTATTACCCCTGTACTTCTCTTCCTACTTCACCCTTACCCCCTAAGCTTCCCTCCCCCCACTCCACTCCACTCCTTCTTCTTCCTACACCGGCGATCATCACTTCCACACCCACCGGCGATCATCACTAGGCACGCATTATAAACACCGTGCTTCCACCTCCACTCCTTCATCTTCGTCATGAGTGAATAAGAGAACACCATGCTTCCACCTCCACCTCCAGCGACCACAACGGTGACCACACCTCCGGCGATGCACCTGTCTGCCGGCGATGCCCCTGTCAACCAGCGATCCTCCATGTTCTCTCTGCTGTCAGTGTTGGTGCATACGTCTGTCGACTTCGTCTTATATCGAGTCTTGTATTAAGAATGTTAGATCAGGGCACGTAGTACGAGAAATTAGGGTTTGAGTGTGATAATGTAATTTCGCATGAAATCATATTTGGTAATTTTGCACGAAATTACATTTGGTAATTCCACACGAAAATACCTCATGTAATTCCATGCGAAATTACACCACTATATATACCCTTGTGCTGATTTCATTTGTAATGAAATTAGATTCCAGTACCGAAGTGCTGCCGACGTGTCATTTGATATGTAATCGTATCATATCAATAAATCAAGACAATTAGAAGTGAATCAAGCTGTTTCCAAGTCAATTCATTAGTTTCCGCCTCTTGAATTGATTAGAACTCTTCTGATCGACTCATTTGGGTCTGAAAACGATCCTACAAGTGGTATCAGAGCTCAGGAGGAAGAGTTCTTGCCAAAACAGCCACAATTTCTAACTTCTACACCTTCTTTTTCAAAATTAACAAAATTTCACAGTCAAAATGGTCCGAATTTCACACATTATAAGCGAAACAGTGTTTTAACAAATCCTTGAAAGAATTGGACCAAAACTCGATCTAAAATTGATAAAATTGGTTATTTCGCTTGAAAATCAGATCGAATATGATGACCTCAGCACTATTTCGTACGGAATTACCTGCTTGATTTCACACGAAATTACCTAATTTCACTCGAAATACATAATTTCGCATCAAATTGTAATTTCGTTTGGGAGTTTCACACGAAATTAGTTAATTTCGCACCAAATTGTGATTCCGTTTGATAATTTCCACGAAATTACATATTTCATTTGAAAGTGTGCTATTTCACACGAAATCAGTTATTTCGCACCAAAGTGGTTATTTCGCTTGAAAGGGTGTTTTCGTTTGGAAGCTGATTTCGTTTGAAAGCTGATTTCGTTTGAGTCTGATAATTTCGCTACAAGAGATTTCGTTTGAACTCTGATTTCGTTTGAACCTTCATTGTTGTTTGAACTTTGTTGATTTTGTGATACAGATTACTGAAGTATGGAAGAGGAATTCTACAATGCGTTTGCTGCACCAGTTGCACCAGTAACAGCTGCCGAAACATTGTACAATGAGAATGAAACAGGAACTTATTAGAAACCGCCAAAGCTTATGTACATTGAAGGTTTTAAGGGATGGCAGAATCGATTTGAGAACTGGGTGCAAGCTTATAAGTTTGACGCATGGTGTTCATTAGAGAAAGATTACGAGAAACCAAAAAATGAACGTGGGCTTGAGAAAGCCTTTTGTGACTTTTCGAAGAGTGATAAATTGAAATATACAAGTGAAAAAATGATGATCAGTATTCTTCAACAAGCGATTAAAGAAGATATATTTGTTTTGCTTCAACATGAGGGTACTGCTAGATCAATTTGGACGGCATTGATTCAAAAGTTTAAAGGGAGTGCAGATATGATAAAGAATAAAAAGGCTTTACTTAAGAAATCATTTGACATATTTATAGCCTTTGAACATGAAACAACAAAAATGACCATTGATAGATATTGTTATCTTGTTTTGGAAATGGGAAGATTGGAGATAAAGAAAGACGATGATGAATGGGTTGATAAACTAGCTGATGCATTACCACAGCAGAAATGGGAAACTTATTTGTTGATTCTAAAACACATGAGAAAATCTGAAAATATGAATCTGGCACAGTTTATTCAGAAGATTGAAGAGCACGAGTTGGATATCCAGAAAACGACAATCATGAAGAATCCAAATGCTCAACAAGATGTCAGTTTGTACTATAGAGGAAACAAATTTGAAGTTACTCCAAGCGCAAAGATCCAAACTGGTTTCAGTGCTGATAGTTCTTCTGGAACGAAACATAGTACTGTGACTCAGAGTGGTGGATCTTCGTCTTCGTATTCAAGCTTTGATCCAAATCTTACAACATCAAGTCCTTAACGACAAAATTCTACAAATCTGCAGTGCAATGTTACCTTGAACATTCAAAATGGTGAAAATCTTTCTCCGAAAATAGCTAAGCAACACACGGCTTCACTCGTTGCTATGTTGGAAAAATATGAAAGTTTGATTTCTGGAAAAATTGGAAATCCAATGCTTACCAAAGAAGATTATGACCAAATTGATGCTGAGAAACTTGAGTTGATGGACATTAAGTGGTGTTTAGCCAGTGCTGTTCGTAGGGTAGAAAAGTTTCAACAAATCACCGGAAGAGATGACTTTAGTGAATTGTCTAAATCCCTGATAGGTTTTGACAAATCGAAGGTTACTTGATTCCGTTGTCATGAAAAAGGTCATTTTAAGCGTGAGTGCAAAAACAAAGAAACAAACGGAAGACAAGATCAGTCTGGAAAGAACAATTATTATCAAAAGTCAATTTTCCATCAGATTACTCAACAACCACAAACTGCACATGCACGAGCCAATGAAGAAAAAGAGAAAAGAGCTTGTTATGGTATAATTGACCAAGACGATGAAAAGGTGCCAGCCTTGCCAAATACAATGAAAATGAATAGATTTGATAAATAAAAATCTAGTTATTTTCTTGTCGTTTTTTAGAAAGCGTTGAAAATTGTCACGCGTAGCGTTCACTTACTTGGAAAAGAACAAGGATATGTGGAATATGGGTTTCATTCTCATAGAACAAAAGTTTTAGAGTAAACTACAATTTTACCCCCTGGGGTTTAGTGCAATTGGCATGTCTACCCCCCCCCCCCCCAAGGAAATAATTGCAATTTTACCCCCCAACGTTTGCTTTTATGTCGCAACTTTACCCCCCGACGTCAAAGTCAAAGTTATCTTTAAACGGTCAAAGGGCATAAATGTAATTTCACATACTGGATCTTTCTATTACCCCTGTACTTCTCTTCCTACTTCACCCTTACCCCCTAAGCTTCCCTCCCCCCACTCCACTCCACTCCTTCTTCTTCCTACACCGGCGATCATCACTTCCACACCCACCGGCGATCATCACTAGGCACGCATTATAAACACCGTGCTTCCACCTCCACTCCTTCATCTTCATCATGAGTGAATAAGAGAACACCATGCTTCCACCTCCACCTCCAGCGACCACAACGGTGACCACACCTCCGGCGATGCACCTGTCTGCCGGCGATGCCCCTGTCAACCAGCGATCCTCCATGTTCTCTCTGCTGTCAGTGTTGGTGCATACGTCTGTCGACTTCGTCTTATATCGAGTCTTGTATTAAGAATGTTAGATCAGGGCACGTAGTACGAGAAATTAGGGTTTGAGTGTGATAATGTAATTTCGCATGAAATCATATTTGGTAATTTTGCACGAAATTACATTTGGTAATTCCACACGAAAATACCTCATGTAATTCCATGCGAAATTACACCACTATATATACCCTTGTGCTGATTTCATTTGTAATGAAATTAGATTCCAGTACCGAAGTGCTGCCGACGTGTCATTTGATATGTAATCGTATCATATCAATAAATCAAGACAATTAGAAGTGAATCAAGTTGTTTCCAAGTCAATTCATTAGTTTCCGCCTCTTGAATTGATTAGAACTCTTCTGATCGACTCATTTGGGTCTGAAAACGATCCTACAAGTGGTATCAGAGCTCAGGAGGAAGAGTTCTTGCCAAAACAGCCACAATTTCTAACTTCTACACCTTCTTTTTCAAAATTAACAAAATTTCACAGTCAAAATGGTCCGAATTTCACACATTATAAGCGAAACAGTGTTTTAACAAATCCTTGAAAGAATTGGACCAAAACTCGATCTAAAATTGATAAAATTGGTTATTTCGCTTGAAAATCAGATCGAATATGATGACCTCAGCACTATTTCGTACGGAATTACCTGCTTGATTTCACACGAAATTACCTAATTTCACTCGAAATACATAATTTCGCATCAAATTGTAATTTCGTTTGGGAGTTTCACACGAAATTAGTTAATTTCGCACCAAATTGTGATTCCGTTTGATAATTTCCACGAAATTACATATTTCATTTGAAAGTGTGCTATTTCACACGAAATCAGTTATTTCGCACCAAAGTGGTTATTTCGCTTGAAAGGGTGTTTTCATTTGGAAGCTGATTTCGTTTGAAAGCTGATTTCGTTTGAGTCTGATAATTTCGCTACAAGTGATTTCGTTTGAACCCTGATTTCGTTTGAACCTTCATTGTTGTTAAACTTTGTTGATTTTGTGATACAGATTACTGAAGTATGGAAGAGGAATTCTACAATGCGTTTGCTACACCAGTTACAGCTGCCGAAACATTGTACAATGAGAATGAAACAGGAACTTATTAGAAACCGCAAAAGCTTATGTACATTGAAGATTTTAAGGGATGGCAGAATCGATTTGAGAAGTGAGTGCAAGCTTATAAGTTTGACGCATGGTGTTCATTAGAGAAAGATTACGAGAAACCGACAAATGAACCTGGGCTTGAGAAAGCGTTTTGCGACTTTTCGAAGAGTGATAAATTGAAATATACAAGTGAAAAAATGATGATCAGTATTCTTCAACAAGTGATTAAAGAAGATATATTTGTTTTGCTTCAACATGAGGGTACTGCTAGATCAATTTGGACGACATTGATTCAAAAGTTTAAAGGGAGTGCAGATATGATAAAGAATAAAAAGGCTTTACTTAAGAAATCATTTGACATATTTGTAGCCTTTGAACATGAAACAACAAAAATGACCATTGATAGATATTGTCATCTTGTTTTGGAAATGGGAAGATTGGAGATAAAGAAAGACGATGGTGAATGGGTTGATAAACTAGCTGATGCATTACCACAGCAGAAATGGGGAACTTATTTGTTGATTCTAAAACACATGAGAAAATCTGAAAATATGAATCTGGCACAGTTTATTCAGAAGATTGAAGAGCACGAGTTGGATATCCAGAAAACGGCAATCATGAAGAATCCAAATGCTCAACAAGATGTCAGTTTGTACTATAGAGGAACGAAACATAGTACTGTGACTCAGAGTGGTGGTTCTTCGTCTTCGTATTCAAGCTTTGATCCAAATCTTACAACACCAAGTCCTCAACGACAAAATTCTACAAATCTGCAGTGCAATGTCACCTTGAACATTCAAAATGGTCAAAATCATTCTCCGAAAATAGCTAAGCAACACATGGCTTCACTCGTTGCTATGTTGGAAAAATATGAAAGTTTGATTTCTGGCAAAATTGGAAATCCAATGCTTACCATAGAAGATTATGACCAAATTGATGCTGAGGAACTTGAGTTGATGGACATCAAGTGGTGTTTAGCTAGTGCTGTTCGTAGGGTAGAAAAGTTTCAACAAATCACCGGAAGAGATGACTTTAGTGAATTGTCTAAATCCCTGATAGGTTTTGATAAATCGAAGGTTACTTGTTTCCGTTGTCATGAAAAAGGTCATTTTAAGCGTGAGTGCAAAAACAAAGAAACAAACGAAAGACAAGATCAGTCTGGAAAGAACAATTATTATCAAAAGTCAATTTTCCATCAGATTACTCAACAACCACAAACTGCACATGCACGAGCCAATGAAGAAAAAGAGAAAAGAGCTTGTTATGGTATAATTGACCAAGACGATAAAAAGGTGGCAGAGGGATTTAGCTGGGATAAATACATTCCACCTGGTTCAGGTCTTGTTGCTAGAATTCTGGAAGAAGATGACGTCAAATCTAGTCCAAAAAGGATACCGATTTTTCCAGATTTTGGAAGTGATGTAGATACCGATGATGAAGAATAATATATTAACACAGCTAGAAAGGGTATTGATCCTGATAGTTTTAATTTGTTTTTTGCAAATGAAGTTGAGATGCTGAATGAGAAGAAGATTGCCAGATTGAAGAAAGAGCTGGAAGCAAGAAGAATTGCTGATGAAAAGGCAAAGGTGGAAGCTGCAGAAGCAAATAGTGGACCAGTGATTGAGAAAGTGATAGAAAAAATCGTTGAAGTGGAGAAAGTGGTAGAGAAAATTGTTGAAGTTGAAAAAATAGTCGAAGTTGAAAAACTCATCGAAGTTGAGAAAGTCGTCGAGGTAGAAAAAATTGTTGACGTTGAGAAGATTGTCGAGGTTGAAAAGATAGTTGAGGTCATTAAACCTTGTCTAATGAGAAATTTAGATAGTTGAGGTCTGAAAAAGACAAATTTAGAAGTTGATGTTGCTATGACAATGATGAGTTCAACTTGTTGGTGAATCTAGTGTCTGTTAACTTCGTCTTTATCGAGTCTTATTTCTAGAACTAGATAGATCAGGGTTCGGAAATCAAGAAAGTGCGAATTAGAGGTAATTCCGCTTGAAATGACACGAGGTCATTTCAAGCGAAATCAGATGTTTTAATTCCGCTTGACGTTTACATGTTGATTTCGCTTGAAATGACCTGTCACATGTTCAAGCGGAATCACCAACATTATAAATAGGTGATGTGTGTGTTCATTTGGAGCGGAATTAGCAATGTGTGTTTGAGAGCCGAGGTGCTGCCGAATTGTAATCAGATCTGTAAAAGCTCAGGAAATCAGTAATAGATAAAGATTAGAAAGGAACAAGCTGTATTGACATCTTTTCATTGATTCCGCCTTTGTACTTGATGATGAACTACTCATACTGACTATTTAGGGTCACACGACGATCCAAGAAGTGGTATCAGAGCATAGGACGAGGAGTTCATACCAAATCATCGGATTTTCTCACTTCTACTCATTCTTTTCTGATTTGAACAAGATT
Organism: Helianthus annuus; assembly: GCF_002127325.2. NCBI lineage: Eukaryota > Viridiplantae > Streptophyta > Magnoliopsida > Asterales > Asteraceae > Helianthus > Helianthus annuus. Next base: position 62,522,200 of record NC_035446.2, read on the forward strand.
TAACGGTTGAAATGGCTTAAAACTCACACATATCAAGCGAAACATAGTGTTAACTAATCCTTGAAAGTATTGGACCTAAATTCGAACTAATTCTGATAAAAACTTGTAATTCCGCTTGAAAAACTGTTCGAACATGCTGATGTCATACTAATTCTGCTTGAAATAGTATGTGTGATTTCAAACGAAATTAGTCTTTCTGGTTGATTCTGCTTGAAAATTCAAGCGAAATAAGTGATTTCGCTTCAGAGTTACTGATTCCGCTTGAAACTGCCATTGATTTCAAACGAAATCAGATTCCGCTTGAAAGGACTTGATTCCGTTTGAGTTGTTATTTCGCTTGAAGGCTAGTTTCGTTTGAAAGCTAATTCCGTTTGAAGCGGTATTCCGCTTGAAAAGCTATTTCACTTGAAAAGCTGATTTCGCTTCAGCTAATTCCGTTTGAATCTGACTTTATCAAAAATCAAAATTTTTCAAAGTGTTTGTTGATCGTTTTAGGTACTTGAAAGATGGATAATTTGTTCATGAATCCGTTCTATGATGTGTTTGCTTATACCAGTGGTTCGGGAGATGGCACAACGAACAACACGAATGAAACTACACCAACACCGAGTGCGAATAAGATTATTCAGGATGTTATGAGCGTAGACAGTGCCTACGGTACATACAACAAGCCTCCTAAACTATTGGTGATCGAAGATTACAACCGGTGGGCTACGAGATTTGAGGAGTGGCTTAAAGCATTCGCATACTTAAGCTGGAAAAGTTTAAAGAATGGTTACAGTTTGGGAGATCGTGTTGGTGAATGTTTGACGGATACTGATGATATTGAAAGATACGTTGCAGAACAAAAATGCATAGCGTTGATTCATCAGTCAGTCAGAGATGATATAATTTCATTGATCGAGTATACAAATTCGACAGATCTTTGGGAAAAGTTGAAAGTAAAATGTGTAGGCAGTGCCGAAATAGTGAAAAACAAAAAGAAACTGTTGCGTAAAGAGTTTGATTTATTTGGTTGTATGAAAAATGAATCTGTTTGTAAAATGATTGAGAGATTTGGGCATCTGAAGATGGAGCTAGCAAGACACAAAATCACATACACTCAAGAGGAGTTGGTCGACAAATTGTTTGATTCGTTGCCGAATGAGTAAGATTGGCAATACTTTGCCTTGATGTTGAAGAACACAATCAATTCTGAAGAGTTGACAGTGGATTTGCTAATCGAAAGACTAGAAAGCCATGAGTTGGAGATCAAGAAATCTAAAGTCAACAATTCAGCTTATCAGCAGAATGTGGAGCTGTATTACAGAGGAAATCTTCCAAAGACTGGATCTCCAAGAACAACATTTTCTGCAGAGAGTTCAAATACTGTGAATCATGAAACTCCTCACAATGGTTTTCACAGTGGATCTTCTTCACCAATTCAAGCCAATCTGCATCAAAGAATTTATTCCAGTGTAACATTGCTGTGGATCTGAAAAACGCTCAAAACTTCAGTGAAGAGTCAGCAAAACAGCAAATTGTATTCTTAGCGTCTGTGCTTGAATCGAACGAGAGCCTCGTGGCAGGCAAGATTGGAAACACCAACCTGACAAAAGCGGACTATGATCAGGTAGATCCTGAAGAGATGGAACTGATCGATATCAGGTGGTGTATGGCCAGTGCAGTTCGACGGGCACAACGTTTCATGGAGATTACAGGAAGAAAGTCTATTGGTGGACCATCTACCAAGTTAGGCTTTGACAAGTCTAAAGTCACATGCTTCAAGTGTAAACAGAAAGGTCATTTTAAAAGAGAGTGCCGAAATGCTTATGCTGATGACTCTGAAAATCCGTTCAGAGAAGATTACTACAAAAGAGCGATCTATCACCAGAACAAATTAGAGCCACCCAGGATGAAGCAGCTTGAGGATACCCCCAAAGAAAAATCCAGAGCTCTCGCTGTGATACATGACGACGAAGGCTATGATTAGAGTGATATACTGCCTCAGGAAGATGCAGTAGGTTATGCGTTTGCAGCAACAACAGAAATTAAACCTTTCAAAGACACCAGAACAGCAGCAAAAAAATCAAATGATAGACAACAGAGAGCTCAATACAAAATGATGAGAATTTCTCGTGTATACAGTGAAGCTAAAAAGGCAAAAAGATGGGATGCAGATAGAGAGTGTTACCTTGATCCTGAAGGAAACATTGCTATTGATCCAAAGACTCTTAGTCTTGAAGCTTTCGCTGAGGAATTTGCTGAACTAGAAGAGTCTCAACAGAGAAAATGGTGGGGAGGTAGTGAAGAGAATGAGAAAGAGAAAGAAAAGGAGCAGGAGCTGAAGCCAAAGAAGATCGATGAAGGGATCATTGTTACGTCACAAGAGTTGAACGTTGAAAACTTGATGAAGATGGCTGACAAGGTGCTGGCTGCTAAGGAACTTGAGGTAGACTCTAAGTCTGAATCTGAGTCAAAAAGCCAGGTCAGTTCAATTGCATCAACAAGTGAGTCAGGTAAGAAAGTCAAAGATGACAGTGACTGCAAAAATTGCATGAAAAACTGCAAAGTTTGTAGTACACTCGCTTATCTCAATGGTATGAAGGTTGATGATCTGACAAAAAGAGTCAGAGAGGTTGAAGATCAGGTTCTTGATCGTGATAAAATGCTCAAATTTTCAAATGATCAAGTTAAAAATTTAACTGAGAAAATTGACAATGATAAAACTGAAGGAGAAAGAATTAGGAAACAAAACGAGAAACTAATTCATGAAAATCGTCAACTCTCAGAAAATTTTAACAACTTAAAACAAACGATTCAAGGTTCTAATGAACGAAACAGTAAAACAAGAAAAGAAAATGAGCATTTAACTGGAGTTCTTAGACACAAAGAAGAACAAATCAACAAGCAACTAGATGAGATTGCTAAGTTGAAGCTTCAGTTGAAGAAGCTAAGATTGAGAATGAGCGCATCAATCTAAAATTAACCAGATACAACTTCGCAAGCTTTGTTTTGCAACACATTGTTCCCAAACCTATCGGGAAAAACAAAGCAGGTGAAGATGTATTCTCTGATGGAACATGGGTGGGGTATCATCAAGTTCCACCACCAGTAATTATTCAAAGAAACAATCAGGGCTGGTTAATGATGAGGATGATAATGAAGTGAAACTTCCGGACACAATTGATGTCACGTTCACTTCATCTTCTGATGAGGATAGTGTCCAGACTGAAGTTGTGAAAAGTGTAGTTGAGAATGTTTTTAAATCTGAAAGTGACACTACTGAGGAAGATGAATGTTTCTTGGACAAATACATTCCGAAACCACAGTCCAAAAACAACTTAAATGAAGAACCAAATCTTGTCATGTACAAGATGTTGGATTCGGATAAGTTGTTTTCGGATTCTGAGTTTCCACTAGAGAATGTTAATGTTGCTAAACTAACAAACGTGTTCAAATTGATTGAAGTTGATCTGTCAGAAGTGAACAGTTTAAATCACACAAAAAGACAAATGAATTTTGAAAAAGATAAAGCTTACTACAAGAAGCCTGTCGTTCCACCACGTTTTTATAACAACAATCGAAACAAATAGTCGGGTGGATATCAGGGTGGTAAGACTTATCAAAAAAAGAATGTGCAAAACAGAAGGTTTGTTGAGAAGAAACTATTTGTGACAAGTTCAAGTTCACTTTCTGATGAAGAATCAAAAATATTTTCAAAATCAAACAAAGAGTTATTTGAGAAGAAGGCCTCACAGCCTCAGTCTGAAGGCACAAGTCGGGTAGTTGACACCCGAACATGCTTCAAATGTAATCAAGTTGGACATATTGCACGAAAGTGTACCAACTTGAAGCCTAAGACTGAAGTTGTTGAGATTCAAAAGAAGAAAGTTGATGGGAAAGGAAAAGCTCCATTGGTTGTTGAGAAAAAGGTTTTGAAAAATGAAAACATCAAAGTCAAAACTGAACCTGTTAAGAATGTGGTAATTAAAAATGACAAATTTTACAAGCGGTTTGCGTCACCTCAACAAACATGGAAGCCAAAAGTTGTTGAAAAGAAGACAAGTTCTTCAATATCAAAGGTTTCTGAGATTGAAAAACAATCATCTTCTACCACACCTGTAAAGATGGATGTACCTTTGGATTACTATGAGAAACTTGAAAAATCAAAATCTATGGTTTCTGAAAAGAAAGATGTTCAAAAGAAAGACCAACCATCTGGTCAACCTCACAAAGATGAGTTTTTCTTATATAAAAAGGTTGAGGTTGGGTCTGAAGAAAGCTTAAAAATGAATGATAAAAATTTTCCACCACTTTACACTACAAAATCTCACATCAAAATTGAACTACCTAAGTCAAAAAAGGCTTGTGTAGCATCCAAATCTAACTAAGTGTTTGTGGTATGTGCAGGAGCTTCCGAGATCCGTTTCAAGATGGATTATGGATAGTGGAGCTTCTCGGCACATGATAGGGAAAACAGCTTTATTGTATGATGTTAGAAATTTCAATGGAGGCTATGTACGTTTTGCTGGTAATCAAGGAGGTAGGATAATTGGAGAAGGAACGTTATCCAATGGGATTGTAACGTTTGAGAGAGTGAATTACATTGCTGAGCTTGAGAATAATCTGCTGAGTATCTCGCAGATCTGTGATAGGATGTATACTACGCACTTCACAGAGAAAGAATGTTTGATCTTGAAACCAGGATTTGTTATCCCTGAAGAATGGATTATCATGAGGGCACCAAGAGTCAATGATCTGTACGTGTTGGATATGAGTGTAGCAACTACAACCACGGGTCAGGCTCATTGTTTTGTGTCTAGAGCAACAGAGAAAGAATCACAGTTGTGGCACCGCAAGATGGGGCATATACATCTGAGGAAAATGAATCATCTGGTGCACAATAATTTAGTTACAGGTGTTCACATTAAAGGTTTTCATCTGGAAGTAGAGTGCATTAGCTGTGTCAAAAGCAAGCAGAAGAAAAAGTCACACCCTTAAAAGCAAGTCAATTCAGTCTCAAGACCTCTGGAGAGACTTCACATGGATCTTTTTGGTCCTGTGAATGTCAAAAGTATTACATGAGATCTCTATTGTCTTGTGGTTACTGATGATTATTCCAAATTTTTGTGGGTGTCATTCTTGAAGTCGAAAGATGAAACGTTTGAAAGTTTGATGGCGTTGTTCAGAAAAATTGAAAACTTGTACCAAAGGCGTATCAAAAGAATCAGAAGTGATAATGGTACTGAATTCAAGAACAGCAAGATGGAAGAATTTTGTGATGAAAAATGTATATTGCATGAGTTTAGTGCTCCATACACTCCACAACAGAATGGGGTTGCAGAACATAAAAATAGGACACTAATCGAAACGGCTAGAACAATGCTTGCTGATTCAAAGCTACCGATAAATTTTTGGGAAGAAGCAGTTGCAGCCGCATGCTATACGCTCAACAGAGTTCTCACTGTCAAGAAATTCAACAAAACATGCTTTTAGTTGATCAATAACCGCAAACCAAATCTGAAGTATCTTGAACCGTTTGGGTCACCCTATACTGTTCTAGAGCCATTTGGAAAGTTTGGTCCAAAGAGTATTGAGGGAATATTCATAGGTTATGCAAGTCCATTACGACGAATCTTCGTTCCAAGCTTGAAGCGGATAATTGAAGCACCGAATTTTGAATGTCATGGCAATACAATGCCATCACAAAATCCCGGTGATTCATGGCGTTTTCACTATGATACTTTATGGGATTCGTTTGATATGAGAGAAGAGGAAGAAGAAGATTTCTTTGATGAGTTGGATATTCTGAGAGAGTATGAATCATCTCAGGAAAGGTTCCCAGCTGAGTATCCAAGTCGACCTCGATAAACTTCAAATGACGATGAAGTATGTCCAAGCAATGCTGGAGAACATGATGATATTCAACAAGATGAAGTTGCTCATGATAATCAGACGACGGAGAATGATAATCAAGAATCTGAGAACGGACCAGTATTCGATCATGGTGATTCAGATTCTGAGGGGGAGCAAATTCAGATTTCAGGTCAAACAAACCCAGTCAGTGAACAAGTTGCAAATCAGAATGTTACCAATCTGGAGAGCGATGTAGATGTTCCAAGCGAAGTGATGCCAAGAACTCTTTCATACCATCCAGAGGAGCTGATCATTGGAGAATTGCAATCAGGCGTTCGCACTAGACGTCAAATTGACCAAGGGCTTATTTGCTTTTATTCTGTAGTTGCTTCTTTACAAACTGATTTTTCAAATAGTTGTTTTATTTCGCAGATCGAACCGAGAACATACAAAGAGGCGTTAACTGAAGATTCTTGGGTCAATGCTATGCAAGAAGAGTTAAGTCAGTTTGAGAAGTTAGGAGTGTGGAAGTTGGTAGATTTGCCGGACGGTCACAGGAAAATTAACACAAAATGGGTATTTAAATGCAAGAGAGATAACCGAGGAGTTGTTGTTCGAAACAAAGCTCGACTCGTAGTCCAGGGCTTTAGTCAACAGGAGGGTATTGATTTTACAGAAGTTTATGCTCCTGTGGCTCGACTAGAAGCAATTAGGATTTTTCTGACATTTGCATCCTGGAAAAACTTCAAAGTCTTTCAGTTAGATGTTAAATCGGCGTTTTTTATGGGAATGTTAAAGAGGAGGTATATGTCGGACAGCCGCCGGGCTTCTCCAATCCAATCCACAAAAACAAGGTTTATTTGCTGGATAAAGCGTTGTATCGTTTACACCAGGCCCCGAGAGCTTGGTACGAGACATTGTCTCAACACCTACTAGCCAACAACTTCATCCGAGGAAAAGTGGATGCCACTCTCTTCACCAAAGAGGTCGACGGACATCTTCTAATCATTTAGATATACGTGGACGACATAATATTTGGGTCAACAAATGAGAAACTATGCAAAGATTTTGAATCAGTTATGAAGCAAAAGTTTGAAATGTCATCGATGGGGGAGATGAAATTTTTCTTAGGACTTCAAGTTGAACAACTACCTGAGGGAATTTTCATACACCAGACGAAGTATGTTCATGATATCTTAGAGAAATTTAGGATGTCAGGTTCTACTCCAGCTTCAACCCCTCTAGCGACTAATCATGGGATAAACCCAGATCTCACCGGAGACAGGGTAGATGAAACGACGTATCGTTCCATGATAGGATCGTTGATGTACTTAACTGCTTCAAGACCTGTTATCATGTATCCAACGTGCCTCGCAGCACAGTTTTAGTCAAGCCCAGAGCTTCGTACATGGTGATTGTGAAAAGGATATTACGCTACCTGAAAGGAACTCCAACATTGGGGTTGTGGTATCCAAAAACAAGCGATTTCACGCTCGAAGGGTATTCTGATTCCGACTACGGAAGCTGCAAAGTCAATGCAAAATCAACAACATCGGGTTGTCAGTTCTTTGGACCACGCTTGGTCACTTGGCGATGCAAGAAGCAGACCTCTGTGGCTCTATCCACATGTGAAGCTGAGTATGTATCTGCTAGCAGTTGCTGCTCTCAGATCTTGTGGATCCAGCAACAGATGCGCGACTACGGTTTGCAATTTCTTAACACCCCTATCTTTGTTGATAATGAGGCCGCAATAAGTATAACGAAAAATCCTATTCATCACGCTAAAACAAAACACATAGAAATTCGTTATCACTTCATTCGAGATTGCTTTGAGAAGAAGTTGATACGAATTGAGAAAATCCACACTGACGAACAGAAAGCTGATTTACATACCAAAGCTTTTGACAAAACTCGTTTTAAATATCTTCTAAAACTAAATGGTATGAAGCTTCTCTCGGTGTCGGATGAGATTATTGGCGTTGATGAGGATAACATTGTAGATGATGATGTTGAGAAACAATCTGCAATGGTTTGTCGATTTTTTACTTGTTTTGGTATTTAGGGAGAGTAGATATATTTTCAGAAAATACAAAAACAGTAAAAAAATTCAAAAATCCAAAAACATGAGAAAATTTTAAAATCCAAAAACAATAGAAAACTGAAAAAGAGCTTGTGTAAAAAGGGAAAATGATAGTACATTAGCTTGACAGTTACGGTACGCTAAAGATTTGTAAAGTCTAAAGTTTTTAAACAGTCTTGCTGATGATGTGTCGATAGGTTTTTATACATTTCGTAAATCTTGTTTGGGATATAAACCTAAAATTCAGACTTGCTTATTTTGTGGGGAACAAATCTTGGATATATAGGTAACCCCTGAAATCTTGTTTAAAAGGTCCCTCTTTCTGAGATACTAGGTCTTTATACTCAGTGATATCTGGGGTATTATTCCGGGACTTCTGATTTTGCGAAAGCAATTGCCTAGTCCCCATATAATACTTTCCGCATTGCTTGAAATACAACATCGCCCTCAGCATAAAAATTGATGAATCATTGAAAAATGTTAATCATGTGTTGTTGTAAAAAAGATTCTCTAAAGGGAACACACCTTAAGTCGAACTGTCATCTCTCTGCTGAACGGAAGTTCTGACCTGAGCTCTCACGGTTTCGCATCTAACCCTTTTACAGATATCATCTGTGGTATACTCACCTGTAAGACTAAATATTGGGATCTGGATACGGGAGTATATTCAAGAGGTGGGACACACATATAAGTTTAAGTTTTTTTTTAATTCACCTAAATCGTATGCTGAACAGATTAAAGTTTGTATGAAAAATTAAGAGGATCAGCATATCGACAATCTACGTGAATTGTTTAAGGCTTAATATGTTATCGAGCTTAACGGTGCTAGTGACTTGTCATTAGCTGATATGATTCCCTAACACGCTCACCAAAAATATGTTTGTAAATTATTTACTTTCATTGTATTCTGCATTTAAGTTTCTGTAATTCATTTTCTAGTCTAGAAAGTTTATTAAAATACAAAAAGATTTTTCATTTCTGCTTTATTTTCCGACAAACCAAAGTGGAGATTTGATCTTCAGATTCAGAACGTTGGAGCAGATGCAGAAAGATTCTAGCCGGATGATGAGTTGGGAGCTTCATATTTTAAATTTGAGAAATTGGAAAGTTAAAACAAGTTCACCAACTTGAAGCTTGTAATTTTCAGAAAATGTTTGAAAATACTTGAACAAAAATCAGTTTGTTTTATCACAGATCAACCAAGGTCATTAAGTTGGACTTGGTAGATAAATTAAGTAATCAGGGTCATTAACTTGGACCTGAATACTTAAGTGGATTTCTAAAACTGATGAACAGTTGAAAATTTTAAGTTTGTATAGATTGTAATGTTATATGTTTGAGAAACAGGAAACATGATTCAACATCCCCATGGCAACAAAATGTTAAAGTTTGAACCAGAAATTCGAGTCCCGGTATACCGAGAGGGGGAGTCTGTGAAAAGGGGAGTCAGAATTCTAGATCAATATTCAAAGGGGAGATTGAAGATTGGAGTTTGAAGGAAGCTTTTACAATGTCAAGACAATTTGGAAAGAGACAAAGACTGAAGACTCGACGCCGAAGACTTCGTCAACATCCAAGGGGGAGTCTGTTGGTGCATCTAGTGTCTGTTAACTTCGTCTTTATCGAGTCTTATGTCTAGAACTAGATAGATCAGGGTTCGGAAATCAAGAATGTGTGAATTAGAGGTAATTCCGCTTGAAATGACACTAGGCCATTTCAAGCGAAATAAGATGTTTTAATTCCGCTTGAAGTTTACATGTTGATTTCGCTTGAAACGACCTGTGACATGTTCAAGCAGAATCACCAACATTATAAATAGGTGATGTGTGTGTTCATTTGGGGCGGAATTAGCAGTGTGTGTTTGAGAGCCGGGGTGCTGCCGAATTGTAATCAAATCTGTAAAAGCTCAGGAAATCAGTAATAGATAAAGATTAGAAAGAAACAAGCTGTGTTGACATCTTTTACATTGATTCTGCCTTTGTACTTGATGATGAACTACTCATACTGACTATTTAGGGTCACACGACGATCCAACACAACTTTAATGACAAAGCAGAAAGTCATCAATGAGTATATCGAAGACTGTGCCAAGCTAAAGCAGGATTTGGAACTGAGAAAATTGAGAGTGAAAGAATCAAACGTTTGTTGTTGAATTATACAACATGTGATTATTTGATTGATCGAGTTTATCCTACTGTTGCAGGTCTAGAAGCGTTTCAAGATAAAGAGAAGGAAGAGGATACTGGTAAGAAACAAAGTGTCAAATATAACAAGTGTCCGCCCCCGATCTATGAAAGTTATTCTCCCAGAAAGCCAAATGAGGAACGTTTAAATAAGGCTCTCAACATCAAGTTAAAGTCTGAAACCATTGATGAGTTACCAGATAATATTGATGTCACATTCACAGTGTCTGACACTGATCATGAGTCTGAGTTGTTAAAGAAAGTGGTTGATCAAGTGTTGGATATGGATGAAGAGTCAAAATCGGAGTCTAAATCTGAAAGTTCGAGTTCGTCAGAAAAGAGTCCGAGTTCACCAGTCAAGCGGGTTTACAATAAAGAATTCTTGTTATCAAAATCTAATTTGAATGATGAACCATTCAAAGTGGCATATACTTTGAGTGATTCAGACAAATTATATTCTGATGAGGAATTTCCAATAAGAAGTGTTAAAACTGAGATGATCAAACAGGTTTTCAAATTAACAGAAATTAATATTTCTGAAATAAAAGATTTAAATCTTGATGAAAAACCTAATAAGTACACTTCTTCAAGAATTCAACAAAGAGTAAACAAGAAAATGGGTTACGGTTATGGTTATGGTTTTCAAAAGAAACCAAATCATAACAGTAATTTCAAAAAGAAAGGTTTAGGTTCTAGTTCTTCATAAAATTATAAAAATGAGAAAAATTATAAACCAAAAACAAAATTTGTTGCAGGAGGAAGTTCTGAGGAAGAGCAAAAGAAACCATTCTGGAGACAGTCAAATCCAGAGTTTCTTGCTGAAAGGAAGAAGAATTTGAAGAAAGTTGTTCCAAGAGTTGACAGAAGAACCTGTTTTAAATGTCAAAAAGCTGGACACATTGCTTGGAATTGCCATGAATCCATTTATTCAAAACAGGGAGTTTCTTCTAACTCTGAAGTGAGAAGGAAATGTGTTGATAAATCAGAACAATTAAAAGAAAAATGCAAAATGTTTGATAAATCGACTTTTGAAGTTGGTGATACTTCGAAACGTTTTTACAAAAGAAAAGTCGATGAAAACAAACAAAGATGGGTTGTAAAGTTTGAGAGTAATTCTGACAATGAATCTGATTCCATAAAATCAGAGGAGTCATTTGTTGAGAAAAAGAATGAGAATTCCGTTCCAGGGTTGAACAATGAAAACTTTCCACCATTACGGGCAGAAAATCTGAAATCAAAAGGTAGGTTTGAGATTTCTAATCAATTCTTTACTAAAAAGAGAGAATTTGATAATGAAAAAGCTTTTAATGGAAATGTTAAACATATTTTCGGGAAGATGGTTGATTGGAAGGTTAAAGGCACAAAAGAATTCTATGAATCGAAAAGATGGTGGGATAGATGTGTGTCAAAATCACCCAAGGCTGGTCAGGCTTGGGTGACTGCATTTTCTACATAAAATCCTGACTTGCCGGAGCTCCCAAGTGGGTAATCGTGGAGCATTAATCGGCATCATTTTTAAATTGTTTGTTTTTGTGAAAAATTCTTAAGAATGTTAAACTTTGTACCAAGTGTGACTTGCCGGAACTCCCAGGATGGTACGTGTGGAGTAGGAATCAGCATCTTTCTAAATGTGGTATTGAATTCTACAAATGGTAGAAAAGTGGGTTGTTACCTACAAGTGGTTAATCAAGGTCATTCATTTGAACTTGATTTAACTTTCTTTCAAGAGGGTTGAAGAACAAAGTGATGAGTTATCCCCAACTTTACAAGTGGTAAAATCAACAAAACTTATTTTCCGGAAAAACCATTTTGATTAAAACAAAATTAAGTGTTTTGAAATCTTAATGGGAAAATAGTTTGTTGTAAATAGGAGTTCTGATTGTTTATACCAAGAGGATGGGGAATTGAAGCAATTCGAATCAGTTGTCACGTTACTTGTATAGTTTGTTTTCAAATTTTCTTTAGATGGTTTTGAATTTAGTGGGGAGTAAGAAATTTCAGAAAATCCAAAAACATTAGAAAATTTGAAAAATCCAAAAACATGATAAAATGAAAAAGAGTCTTGTTGTGAAAAAGAGGAAATGATAGTACATCAGTGGACTATCACAACACGCTAAAGAATTGGAAAGTTCAAATGTGATAAACGGTCTCACTGAGGATGTGTCAGTAGGTTTTTGCACATTCAGTAGATTGTTTTCGAGATATAAATTTAAAATCAAATACTTACTTATCTCGTGGGGAACATCTCTCGGATATATGGGTAACCCCCGAAATCTTGTTTGAAATATTTTCTGTTTCTGACATACTAGGTCTTTGCGCATGATGATATCTGGGGTATTATACCAGGACTTCTGATTTTGCAGGAGCAATAGCCTAGTCCTCGTATAATACTTTGCATAAGCTTTAATCTTAAAGCCAGCCCTCAGCATAAAAAATGATGAAACATTGCAAAATGCTAATCATGTGCTATTGAAGAAAAGATCCCCAAACGGGACACACCTAAAGACAAGTCGTCATCTCTTTGTACGAACGGAAGTTCTAACCTGAGCTCTCACGGTCTCGCATTTACCCGTTTACAGATATCATTAGTGTACATTCACCTGTAAGACTGAATATAGAAATCTGGATACGGGAGTATATTCTGAGGTGGGACACGCGAATAAGTTTAAGTGCTTAAAACATTAATCTCGTATCTTGGAACAATTGAATTTTGTGTGAAAATTTAAGTGGATCTGTATACTGACAATCTACGTGAATCGTTTAGATCTTAAAATGTCTAAAAGCTTAACGGTGTTAGTGATTTGTCTCAAAAACTAATATGATCCTCTTACACAAACTCACAAAAATATTGTCTGTAAATATTTCTTTAAATTGCATTTCTTTATAACCAAAAATCCAAAAAGATTTTCAGAGTGTTTTAGCATAAATTTTTTTGAAAAATACAAAAAGATTTTCGACAACTGATGATGAAAAGCTGATTTTCAAAATTCTAAATGCTAAACATGATGAACGGGTTTGGGAAGAGTTTATTTGAAAGTTATATTTACAAGTGGTCATCAGATACTGTTAAATATTAAATCATTTTGAGCGTTGCTTCTACAAGTGGTAATCAAAGAATAAAATTTGTCAAATTGTTAAATTTGTAAATCTTATTGTGAGAGAGAGGATGTGCAGGTTAGCCAGGATTCTGATTCTGAGAAGAGAGCCAAGTCTCGATCTTGATTCTGTGAAAGCTAGTCTACAATCCCAGCACAACTCAAGGGGGAGTTTGATAGTAAATGGGAGTCTGAAGATGCAAGAGATTGATATATCAACATCCGAGGGGGAGATTAGATGATAAAGAGAAGAGATAGAGATTGAGGATACTTACAGTGTCAGATATTTTGGAAGAAGCCCAAAAGACTAATAAAGACTGAAGTTTGTGAAGACTCGACACTTAAGACTCGTCAACATCCGAGGGGGGTCTATTGGTGCATACGTCTGTCGACTTCGTCTTATATCGAGTCTTGTATTAAGAATGTTAGATCAGGGCACGTAGTACGAGAAATTAGAGTTTGAGTGTGATAATGTAATTTCGCATGAAATCACATTTGGTAATTTCGCATGAAATCACATTTGGTAATTTCGCACGAAATCACATTTGGTAATTTCTCACGGGATTACCTCATGTAATTCCATGCGAAATTACACCACTATATATACCCTTGTGCTGATTTCATTTGTAACGAAATTAGATTCTGGTACTGAAGTGCTGCCGACGTGTCATTTGATCTGTAATCGTGTCAAATCAATAAATCAAGACAATTAGAAGTGAATCAAGCTGTTTCCAAGTCAATTCATTAGTTTCCGCCTCTTGAATTGATTAGAACTCTTCTGATCGACTCATTTGGGTCTGGAAACGATCCTACAGTCAGGTATAATCGAACAACTATAGTAATGTCAGGTTGAACAAGTAAAAAATAGGGGTTATTGAACATCGATCTTAATGTGTTTGCAGTGGACATGAGGATTCGTTTTTCAGTCTAATCGATTGTGGTTTCCGTGGTTGTGAAAATGCGAGGCCGCCCTTTCCTACACTTCCAGTTTCCCCCTCAGCAGGAAATGGTTGTGTAGTTGATGTTTAATATATTAGGATCTTTTGGTTTAATACTAATCTAATTGTATATATATTAGGATCTTTTGATGTTTATAATGTGCCTAGTTATGACCAATGTTTACAGGTAATGTGTTCTTGATAAGCCTTTCTTATACTCTCATGATGGTATATTGGTGTTCTTGATACAGGTTAGGATCAAAATGTACCTAGTTATGACAGTTACATGATCATAGTTGATGACAGTTACATGTGCAGAGTTGAAGTTTGTTGTTTGATGTTTTGATAAGTTGATGACAGTTACATGATCTTACATGATCAAAATGTGTAGTTGTGAAGTCTGATGTTTGATTAGGATTACATTTTGTCCATTTGATCAAAATGTGCAGTTGATGACAGTGGTTAGTCCATTTGATCAACAACCTGTTTAAAGTCTTTCAACTGCTTGCTGTTATTAGCTGCTGCTGCTAATAGTCATAACAGATTCTAGAACACACTATTAGTGCAGAAGTGAATGTGAGTGTGCTTAATCAGATTCTAGAACACATTGTTAGTGCAGCAGAGGTTTGATAGTGGTTTGTGTCACACCCTGGCTTTGCGGAAGCGTGGGTTTATTTGGTGTGACTTCTTAATACCATAGCATAATCACATCAATGCTATATTAAAATAAAACCATGATGTTCATCCATTAATTCAAGTTTAAAAAGTAAAATATGACAACATTGTTTAAAAAGTCGACATATGCAACGGATTACAACATAAGACATGAAATAAAAACATAGTTTAAGACTTGTGACTCGTCCAGGCAAAAGTCACAATCCCTAAACTCGGATGACATCATTTCTCCTACGCAGCTTGACAACATAGCATACCTTTCCAGATCCCTTAATTTCCTGAAATACATGCAGTTTGAAAAATAAACAAAAAGTTGAGCGAGTTCATGTAAAAGTGAGTATGAGTAAACCTTTAAAGTATGTATAAAAGTCCCTGGTATGTAGCAATAAGGAAAAAGAGATCACCAATGGGTTGCAAAGCCACTGGTATGTGTGAGAAAGTGCAGGGAAACTCAAACCTAGCAAATTTGTACCGGGCTTCAGCTGTAAGACACAGTCACCTCTATGGGCCTCCCCGGCCTCACAGGTGTGGGCTCGCTACACCCAAATAGATCTATCACTCTTGTGTCCCTCGGTCCTACAAAGAGGATTAATGGCCTCGAGTGTTGTACCCACCCCTCACATGATCTAGTAGTATAAACCCTCCCTACGCTAACCATACCATGTAATAAAGGTTTGTAATAGTTGTTGCATGTATTTCACCCCCGAAGTATAAAACTGAAAACAGTAAAGAGAAAAAGGGGGACATGAACTCACAGAAGTGCGTCTCGTGAAACGTCAAACTCCAACTCAATCTGCAGCGTGATGACCTACACGTACTAACGCCTATTAGACGGACGACCGTGCCTTAGCTTAAAGTTTTTAACGTTTTTGGGAAATAGTTAGACAACTATTTCGTATTCACACCTCTAAATTATTTTATATTCGTATTTTCCTTCCCAAGGATGGGGGTAATAATACATGTGTGTTTTATGGTTTCGAAAATATATTTTTAAGTCTCACTTGAAAAATATATTTTAATTACTTTGTCTAAAATGCTTTTAATCCCAAAATATATATATTTTTCCCAAAAATATTATATTTTATTTCATAAGTTTTTCCAAAATAATATTTCACTAACATTATACAAATAGGAGTATTTTTCTGAAAAATACATAAGTTACATTTTTAAAGTTCGCATTGTATACGATACTTATATAACTTAAATATTTATTTTGTGAGCGCGTTGGTATTATTTTGGAGTAGTATCTTCACGGTGTTTTTTGTTATATTATTTTTACCCTAAAAATAATATATATCTAGTTCACAAAATAATCACATAATCACACAAGCGTCTTATTATAAAATATATATTCTAAATATATATTTAACAAGTTTTATTTACGAAAATTCATCTCCGGTACTTGGTATTTTGTAATAAAAATCATGGCGAAGTTTATTTTTGAAATCAAGTTAAAAATTATATTTGTAAATATTTGTTAGAAAAATATTTCTAAGTGTTATATTTTTGGAAAAATTTCGCCAGAGTTTCCTCTGTAAATGGAGGTGTCCATACTTTTAACATATCATTTTCTTTTCAAAAACCAATCAACAATCATCAATCAACAATGTATACAATATTTAACCACTAATCTTGACAAAATAAGACTAAATCATAAACTCATGAACTTGAAGGTTTTGTAAAAATATGTAGTAAATCACTAACACATTTAGTAGGTTTTGTTATCTTTAAAAATAAGTTTAGTTTCTTGAAAACTTTATTTTTAAAGAATTTGAAGTTTAACAACTTCTAGTCAAGATTCACAAAAATATTTCTTTATGAAATTTCCTTGTTACACAAGTTTTTACACACTTGTTTAGTTACTATAAATGCTTCTAGTTCATAAAATATCCGCTTGGTTCTTCCCAAAAACCACTTGTAGATCTTTAGATCCACAAGTTTACAACTTCATTTTACAAGAAAAATTATGTTTATTCAAGTTTCAAGTTCATGGTGGATGGTTTCATCATCTTTCATATTTCTAACACTAACATCCTACTAGTTCATGTTCTTGAACATGATCTAGTATGTCTAGATGATGATCCATCCTACTTTTGGTAACAAACAACATCAAATAATCATAACTACACAAGATTTACATGATTTACACACATATCTTCTCTTTATCCACCCTATTCACCTTATGTTCAAGACTTTAATGTAAGTTCTTTAGTGTTTCTTAATTTTTAACCATTAAATCAACTATTAACCACCATAAACAAGATCAAGATGATGATTAGAAGCACTTACTACTAGCACAAGGCTAGGGAAGAAACAAGACGTAAAAGTGGTGGATAAAAGGAAATGAGAGTGGTTCTTGAACTTCCGAGAGCACCGAGCTTGTTTGTAGGACTCCCTGCTCCTTTGTATGTATGAGAAATAGGTGTATAGAGGTTGGATGATGGTGGTTGTATGCTTGAAGGTGGCGGCCGTGAGGGTGTAGGAGGGAAGAGAGAGAGCGAGTTTGAGTGGGTGATTTGTAAGTGGGAAGCTTGGTCCTTGATGTCTTATTTATAACCCATGATCTTTAACCAACATACAATGTGTCTAATTATCCCACAACATCAATAATAAAATAAAAAGAAACAAGGGTGTGTCCCACCCTTGGGGACCGTGGACATAGGGGGGGGGGGGGGGTTGGTATGGGGTTGGGTGGTAAGGGAACTAGTTACCATTTAGTTTGATTTGAATGATAAAGTTAGTATATTAAGTGTGTTATGTAATATAAAGGGTGTTAGGGTGTTCGGGGACCCTAACTAGCTCAGAAAAGTAAAAACTATGTGTTTGGCAATATTTTTATGTTCCGGGTAAAGTCCGGTTGTTCGGTTGGATGTTGATCCGTTAAAGTGCTAAATAAAACTTTAAAGTGTCTTTTATATTGTTTTTAGTGACACATTAAATTTCCAACACTTTGGAAAGTGTCTAGGACTATTTTACCAAGTTTTTGCACTTTACTAGCATTGTTAAATGCTGAAATTTTTGTGTTTAGTGCAGATTTCGTAATTAAAGCATGTTTTAGGCACTTCCGGTCACTATAACTATCACCTAGTGACACCGTTCTATGATCCTCACCTCCCTACACTCACTACTAGTGTAGTAATCTATTCCCGGCTCTTACTGGCCTCAGAAACAATGTCTGTCTAGTGCTGGCAATGTCAGCATGTTTACTGGGTTATCCGCTCACTGTGCTAACTGTGCTTTGTGCATCAAGTTTGTCACTATTGTTTGTGTGTAATAGATGGAGTGACAGTAATAAAGTATGATGCATGAGTATGTATGTATCAGAATCAAAAAGCAGTTTATTCATAATTGTAATCAAGCACAGTAATTAAGCACTAATTAAATATTAATCAATTTGTACGGATACCTGGTTTTGTGAGGGTTGTCACAGTTTGATACATTGTTAGTGTAGCAGTGGTTTGATACATGGTCAGAGCAGTAGTGGTTCCATACATGGTCAGATACATTGAATGAAATTGTTAGTGCAGCAGGTATGCTTGATTTTTGAACAGGTTTGATTTTTTGAGTATAGAACACATTGAACAAGCAAACATTGAAGGTTTGATACATGGTTTATAGGTTTCAGATTTTTGAACAGGTTTCAGATTTTTGAACAGGTTTGCTTGATGCTATTTATAGGTTTTAGATTTTTGATCATAGAATCATAGAACAGGTTCAGATTTTTGATTATAGAATCATAGAACAGGTTTCTGATTTTAGCGTGAAGGGTTTTGGAAATTGCAGGGGGTAATGTTGTGTCTTAACACAAAGTACAGGGGGTAATAACAAAGGACAAATTAGTAATTTTCCAGTGTGGGGTAATTGTGCGACTTAACAGGAATGTTGGGGGGTAAAATGGAAGGGTAAGATAGTCATTTCAAGTTATAGTTAACAGATCTGTTAACAACTTTGACGCCGAGGGGTAAAGTTGCCACATAACATCAAACGTTGGGGGGTAAAATTGCAATTATTTCCTTAGGGGGGGTAGATATGCCAATTGCCTTAAACCTCAGGAGGTAAAATTACAGTTTACTCAAAGTTTTAAAAAATTGTTGGAATATAAAATATCAATAACCAGAAAAAGGATGTTTTAAAACAAAACAGAATGTCACATTTAAACATTTCTATCAAAATCAATGGTATCACACACATACTTATAATGTATATAGACCTTAGTCCATTTAACATCTACAAAATACAAATAAAGATTGTATACAAATATGAATATAAATATGAAGTTTATTCTTTTATTGTCCATATAGGGATAGAATCGCACATTTCAAATGGCCTAACATCGAAGGTTATCGCCTGGAGCAACTCCAAGTTGGTTACAATATTGAGTGTAGTAACGTACACGAGCACTTACAGTGTCTGGATTGCCACCATCACATTCCAATGCTCCATTAATAGCTCGAATGGTAGCTCCAAACCCTTGACCAATGACCGGCTGAACATTGTTCATCCAATACCATAAGGCAGTTTGAAATGAGATGACTGGATTTGTAGCCACAATTTCAGGATTGTTTAATCCGTCAAACCCAATGCTTCTCCCGGCCGGACCATAGTTGAAATTCCATGACAATTGGATTGGCCCCCTCCCGAAGTAGCCCTTGCTTGGGTTGCACGGATTTTGAGTATCATTTTCGTCACAGTAATCCCTTGAAGGCCCGTTTATCTCATTAATGTAGCAAAAGTCTATCATACGAGGACGTTTAAGTTAATTTAGAGAACATCTAATAAAAGTCGAGCTCGGCTTGTGTATTTTATCGAGCTTAAAAGTCGAGCTCAAGCTCTGCTCGAGTCAGCTCGTTAAATTTTTTAAATATTTTTTTTTATTTTTTTACAAATATTGATAACATATCAAATAAAACAAAAAATAGCATACACATATGTATTATTTGTATTTTTTCTAATATTTTAAAGACTTGAAGGTATATTAAAAATATTATATTTTGGTTTCTTTTCTCACTATTTTTTATGCGTGTTGATTAATTAAAATTGAAATGTTAACACTTTAACCATCTCTCGAATATTTTTAATTTTAATACAATTAAAATTAAAACTCATATACATAAAATAAAATAATTTAAGCTGGCTCAACTCGTTTACAACCTTACCAGTTTCAAGCAAAACTTTTTTCAACCAAGCTTTATTGCATTTTAAAAAAACTTTACAATAGCATATATTTTTATTTGTTGTAGGTCCTAAGCAGAACTACAAAACTCCACTATCCCCAACGAAGTCAAGCAACACCATAACTTTTCTCCTTCTATGTGTAAATATGTTATAGAAAGATTAGCGACCCGTAGTTTTTTTTTTTTTTTTTTTTTGTTCTTAACTGAAACATGAAACTTTAGTTATTTTTAGTTCTTGATTGAAAGTTAAGTGATAAAAAACCCAACCCAATTCAAATATTTTGACGTTCAGTTAATACAAGTTGGGACACTGAAAAAATTGACTCTAGGTGAAAAAAATTCTTGCTCGATCACTATCTGGATATAATTCATTGGTTAAGTAAAATTATATACAAACATTAAATAGTACATATATCAAGTGACGGTTAAATATAAGTATATTGTGTATAAGTTAATAGAGTATTTCGAAATGATTTAAAAGGCAGTAACATTATTTTAAAGTTTACATTAGTATTAATCAAATACAAACAGGTTATTTTTAAAAAGTATAATTACGCTACTTAAACTAGCGTAATTATATTATTACTCTACAATTTCAAAGTATTACGGTACTTTAAAACCGTAGAGTAATAATAACGCTAGTGCTTTGTATGTTAAAATCTTTTTGTACCGCTTCCCAAACCTATATATGTATTTGTGTGTGTAGATATGACTAATAATGTAACTACGATAAAAGAATGGTCTTACGGCCAGTTTCGTGTGTAACATGTGCGAAAAAGGCTGCAATCTCCCTCCTTGAATCTTCTTCAGAACCAACCCTACCGAATTGGGGATAGTTTCTAAGGGCTTCAAGGAAGGTGGCACGTGAATAAAACCCTCTCCCTTCACAACCGGCGTCTGATTGATCAATGATACCATTAAAAAATGCATCTGTCACTATGCTAGCAACATCAACATCATTCGTAGGAGGGGGCGAGAAACATGGCCCTTCTTGGCAGCCGGCACCACAGTATGCCTCGTCGCTGCCACAGTAACCGAACCGGCTACAGCATAAGTCTGGACTGCAACCGCAGTTCTGGGCGGCGGAGTTTTGGATTCCGGCTAAAAGTACTCCGGCAAAAATGATTATTCCTAAAGTTTTCATGGTGGTTTGTTTGATTTAGTTAGTTGCATTATGGATATGTATTTATAGTGTTGTGAAAAGTGACATGTGTGGACATGTGAAAGTGGATATGAGAAAACGTTGTCGTTTGGTTTAAATTGTATCTAAATTGACTTTGTCAAATGTCGTCTTTGAAATATTAAAGTTGAAAAGGCGAATATATTATTATAGACTTATAGTTGAGTTTTAACTTTTAAGAGTCAACTTCTAACGAAAGCTGCTAAACGAAGCTACGACGACTTACATCCAACACTTGATAATTCAGACGAAAAACATTAAGGATCGGAAAAATATTGTAATAACTAAAACTTTAAAAAATATATATATATATATATGGAATTTTTATAAGTGATATAAATAAATAATTAAAACTTCAAATAAATTTAGATATTATTTTATGAAATTCTTTAGATTAATTCGGATGTTTTAGACACGGTCAAGCTTAAACTTAGGTTGTTCACAATCAAGTCGATCATTGAACGAGCTATTTCCAACCTCTCTTCAAGCAACCTATTTTCGATTTTTTTTTTTTTTTTTTTTGAGCTATCTCTGATTGGGCTATTTGAACATCCTTAATCTAACATGATTATAGCTTGGAGTCTCGGTTCCATAAGACATTCTTGTATTTCATAAAAAGATCTAAAAATATTTTATAGAGTAAATGTCACACCCTGATTTCCTGGTGGGCTCGGACTTTGTTTATGCGTGACGATTGATATAGATATTCACATTTAGCACAACGAAAGTCTTGGGATTATAAAATAATGATTACAAAATACAAATGTTCAAAAGATCCACAGGCGGATCGAAATAAAAAAAAATGATTACAAAAAGACTACTAGACTTTTACATGGAGTCACAAATTCCAATATGCAATCACCGAGCAGCTCCATCCTATTCCGTACTTGCCAACCTGCGCTTAGTCTTTTGAAAATACGTCAGTTTTTACTGGTAAATACAATTAACCGATACGTTTTGAAAATCTGTTCAAAACAATTTTTATACCATTTGGTATATCATTTTTCATAATAACTTGGGACAATATCTCTTGTTACCAATATTACATGTTTGAATACATATGGGGCCCGAAACTAAACGCCGATGCATGATTAACCGACACGCCACTTTAATACCCATTTGGGTAAAAATATTTTATAATAGCATTAGCGTCTGTCAGGTGTATACCTACACCCCGCGCTTAAGTCGTGGCCACTTGCAATGTTTAAGTTATCAAGCATAACTGATTAAAACGGGTTATTTGGATTTTGGACTCATTCGTCATTGATCCCATACCCAACCAAGCGGCAAATAATTTTACCGTAATCCAAACCCGTATAAGGAAAATAGATTAAGAGTATTTACCTAAGCTTATCTTTACAATGAAAGATATATAAGCACAACCGTTAATCAAAACAACTAACACAAGTCCAATTTAATGGAGGCTCCTAGTCTGGAATGGATGGAACTATGATCCATTAGAATGTTAACGGGTCTTATTCAAGTCATATGACCTGGACCGGTTCACATATAACAAAATCAGTACGGTTTGCTAGATTAAGCGAAGACCGGATAGATTGTGGTTTGCACCCTCACGAGTACAATGACTCGTATAATACGGGTCAAACAATCTTACATTCTGATTAGAACTGATTTGGAAAGGTTTTGACCCGATTCGGCTAACTTATATAAACTATGTTATATAAGTCAACCGTACGCGCATAGACGGTATCGAGTGATCGGATGAGTCTATGTCAAGTCCAATATGCCAAAAAAATGTTTAATATATTGTTACATCAGTTTCAATCTCAGATTACATGTTCATTATGTTTCAAAACTGTTCTATGCGCAAAAGGGTACTTTAGTCATTATTTAGGCATATTAGGTGAACTTGCATAAGAACCCGACAAACGATATGATCAAATGGTATAAGCTCGGAGGGTTATTCCATACAATAATATGATCATAAAGCAACTACAAATCCGTAGCTAAACTAACTTAAATGGGTCAGAATCGAAAGTCAAAGTAGAAGTCAAACTGTTTAACTTTCGGTTGCGAACCGAGCTCTAAGCAGGAAATGACGGGTTGGACATGATTTAACATGTCCTTATATGTTATACAAACTGATATAATGTCAAAAATTAAGGTTTCGATACTTAGAACTTCATTTTACGTTAATTGCGAAAAACTTAGTTTTGAGTTTTATTTAATAAAACTTTGACTCTTCATATGACCAACTTAACGTGATCTTCAGAAGGTGCCTTCATAGGGCATTAACACCTACATTATTACGATCACGTAGCCATGTTCGATTCAAACATTGTCTTAACTGAAATGGTCATAACTAAAAGTTAAAGCAAAAGTCAATTTGCTTGACTTTCGGCTAATAACTAGCCTATAAATGAAACAAGACAAGGGAGAACACTTACAAGTGTTCAAAGGAAGATTAGA
The DNA here is from genome assembly GCF_002127325.2 of Helianthus annuus. NCBI lineage: Eukaryota > Viridiplantae > Streptophyta > Magnoliopsida > Asterales > Asteraceae > Helianthus > Helianthus annuus. The sequence continues at coordinate 62,545,793 of NC_035446.2, forward strand.
CTTCAAGTAGGAGGCTTCTTTAGATAGAAACACTCAAGGAACTAAGAGAAGGAAATTGAGAAAGGTGCAAGTTTGTAAGGCTCATGAGGCCTCTACTTATACTTGCACAAGGATTATGAGCAGGGGCGGACCCATATGCTGCGAGTCGGGGTCCGCGGACCCCAATGTTTTTTAGAAAAAATAGTAGAACTGGTATGTTAAATTTTTCAAGGACCCCATAAAGTAAATTAGTTGGACCCCATAGTATAAAAAGCAAAGATGGTATGGTGGTAAATCCTCTTGTGTTCCAACAAATAGGTCTTAAGTTCAAGTCTTACATCTCTTGTTTTTTAGTTTATTTTTTCCATCAAAATTAAACTAGTGTTTTGAATGATTTTATTTTACATTTGATTACCAAATAAGACTTCCAACATATAATGGCGTTCAAAAAAGGAAAAAGCTTTAACTGTTATAAAGAAATTATTTATGGTGACTCTCCACGTTCTTAACTCCCGTCTCTTATTTACTATTGTATTAATAATATGACCTATATATAGAGGTTCTTTGTATTTGATATTATATACTCAATATCAATAAGAATGATCTCATTCTCCATATTTCTTTCTCTACATGATTTATGTTCTTATGTTTATTGTGTATATTGATTGCTAATAGACCGTTGTTTTACAACACGTTATCAGCACGAAATTGTGCTCAATCAAAGACCCTGCACATGAGAGGTAAACGTTCACATGTAGATTATTTGTTGATTTGGGTTTGACATCCGTTGAGGCGATTACGGGGATGCTTGGTGTCTGTGACGGCTGTAGAGTACCCGACTGCCCATTCTAAATCCACCCTTTGTCAACTAAATCAGGTAACCGTATAATCTCCATTGTTGTTAATTTTATCTCTACTCAAAACATTTAATAATACGGTGAAAATCCAAAGAACACAAAAATCACTAAACTAAATCGTCTCGTCAGTAGCTTTTGATTATTGATTAGTTATATTGAATGGATTGAGATAATTCTAGTGACTGATCGCTTGCCAGTATGTTAACGTAAATGAAAAATGAAGTAGAATGGTTGAGGTTATCCTAACAATTAACTTAAATATGTTAACAGTTTTTTTTAGTAAATTTGTACTACCTTAATATGCATTTGACTATGATAAATTGAGTGGGAAACTGAAGAATTTTCTCTAGATTGAACATTGGAGAGAATTGTAGTTGGGAGTGTAAAGAAATAAATAACTTATTAAATTCATTTATTCCTAATTCATAGAGCAATGATTTTTTTTTTCAAACAATGGTATACATCTTCAACTTTGTTAAATTAAGGATGTGTATACTTTTGATATCTTTTATGGTTATGATATATCGAGTGCATATGATTTGTGTTGTGGGTTATCTCTAACTTTAAATTTAAACATACGCATGTCTTATATTTGAACAATAATTTAAGGATGAATAAAAATAGAGGTCAATTGATTTTATTTATCATCATTTATATTGGTTGTATTATTTGTAAAACAATATATGGACTAACAAAACTATTGTTATAATTTTTTTTTTTTTTTGTTTTGATTACATGTACCGTCACCCAGTTTGAATGAATTGATTTTCGCTTTAAAATAGAGAAAAACTTATTTACCAATCAAATCATTCTACAGAAAATTGATTTATATTATTTGGTTGTTCATTTTCTATCTTATCACACAAAGTATTAAGAACATATATCATACTGATGATCCATTATATCTTAATCATAGTAATATAATCATCATATATTGTAATGTAAATGATTATATATTTTGGTGAAACATATCTATTTACAATAACTGTTTCTTATAGTATTTTAATAGTTTGTTTTATCAGTGTTAGGTGACTTTCAAATATAAACGAGTAAATTAAGTAGGTAGTTTCTTTGGAGTTAGAGAACATTTGAATTTACTATCCTAAAGCTGGTATAATCATACTGGATATTATGATTTGTCTATAAGCTTCTTGAGTCTAAACGTCCACATACACTTGATTATGCTTAGATACATGCATTGTGTTTAGAGATTATAAGTTTTTTTTTCAATTTGTTGCCCAATCATGCTTTATGGTGATAATTTCTTAATTTAAATGAGTGAGTTACAAGTACAGTTGCATTATATTATCTATCTCCTAAATTTTACTTTTACTTGGTTCACTATAATACTCATTCTTTTAATTATAAAGTTGCAATCTTTTAACTCAACTGAAAAATATGTATCCATATGTTTGATGAAAGGTTGAATTTTTTGGTCAACCATTGATATAACACCTAATTACATTCGTCTCAACATGATTAGTATGAATAGTATATGCATGCATATATAACTCTAATCTATTATTGAAGATGTATGATTTCATGGTTCTTTCAGTTATATATAATTTTCTTCTTTATGGAAATAACAATATTTTGAAATAACACTGAGTTGATATTTATAAACTAAGAGAATAATGAAAAGATGGATCAAAGCATTGTGTATTGCATATGATTTAAAGAAGCTACTGAATATTTATATAGACATTTTAAATATATATTTTCCTGTAACAGATGAAAAAGATCCTACCATAAATGTCTTATTATCATTTATTTTATACGGTGACATATTATAATGTTACGCATTGTATAATTTGACTTTATGTATACATTGTTTTATATGTTACTATTTACTATATGAGTGATATTTAACAAACAATTAAACCAATGTTGTGGTTTATTGTCAATCTACTAAAGGAGTATAAATATATTTTATACGACACTCGAATTGTCCTCCCTAAATCTCATTATCATAAATTTTAGACCGATAATTCATGACTCGGTCATGTAATTACTATTAAATTCATATTATGTTGTGGGGAGATAGATTATAAGGAAAATGGATAAAATAATTTCCATTTGTCACATCTAAGATATGCTCCTGAAAAAGCGATATCATTAAGAAAGTATAAAAAGTCTAAAATGATTATATATCCATGTGATCGAGTAAATAATGAAAAGCTATGAAGCTATTTTTGGCTTTACTCCATTCCCCGAAGTGAATTCTAATGTATATTGATCATCGTGATCATGAACATAATTGAGAAAATTGCAATGATGGTCATTGTAATAATGAGATCGACCATTAGAAATTATAACAATAGCCAAGGTGATAATGAGATTGACCACCATAAATGGCAAAATAAGGGAATGATAATGATATGTGGAAATAATGATGGTGATATAACATGATAGTTTCAAATAAAATTATCTGGTGTCTTGTACTAGCATAAGTGCAAGTAATACATATACGATCATAAACTAAAAGTTTATGGGTCATAATTATTTAATTAGTTGGCATAACCGGTTAGACCACACCATGTCAATGATGATGTGAAACGTATTGAAGAACTAGAAGATTCTTCAAGTTGGTAATTAGCATCCAATATTTGCTCTCAAGAGAAATTCATTATTTACCAACCAAAGTAGGGTGAGAACCCCTAAATATTCTGGAAGTGATTAAAGGATATGCATATCCCAACATGATACCATTTAGTGTTTTAAAGGGATGCATCGTCTAAATGGTTATCAAATCCACAACCTAAAGTTTGTGTGATTATGGCTTAGCTAATGTGATCACAAGCATATTATTCGAGATTGGCATATTTATTTCGGTTGTAATAGTGAATTGGATTCCCAAATTATTAATCATCATGGGAATACATGTTTTGTTGAGACGATCGCTAAACGTCTATTATTATATGTTATGGCATGTTATTTTACATGCAACATTAATTCACATCAAGCCAACAAGTCATAATACTTTCTCCCCGTATCATTGGTTTTTGGTCAGGAACCAAAGATGTCCCATCAACGATTTTGGTTGTGCGTTATATATTGAAATTGATCGACCACGATGCACAAAGATGGGACCTTAAAAAGTGGTTGGGAATATATGATAATGAATAGAGCAATTGAAGAGATATTTAATTATGGCTCAATTATTTGATATCCATATCAATGGATTAACATTCTGAACATTAGGGGGAGATAAAAAGCAGTTGGAATAGAAATGAGTTGGTATGAATTATCATTGATCCTCAAAAAAAAAAAAAAAAAAAAAAAACTAAAAGTGTGAACCAGAAGTTCAGATAATAACTCATTTACAAAGATTAGAGAATCTATTATCAGACACATTTACTGACCTTAAAAAGGTGATTTATATCACATATGCCAACTGCTAATGCTCCAATAAGGATGATTGTCCCAGAAGGACAACCACATATTTGTGATGGGTCTATTGCACGTCTAATGCGTGGTAGACTAATCGATTCCAATAATAAAATTACTCGAAAGTTGGAGCAAGTAATTAAGATGGTCAAGTTGGGGTTATAGGGTCTCCTGAATAGACATTAGACATGATGGTTCTAGATGAACCTCAGGTACCTGAAAATAAAGAGATCCCATTATATTGTATCATGTCTATGAAATATATGGAATCGAAACAAAATCGACGTCATCTTACTTTTGTATATAATATAGCGCTTGAAATGATGAGGATCAAAATTTAAGATCTGCCTATGAGAAATGATTGGCCAAAATGGAAAGACGCAAATGAGGCAGAGTTGAAAATTCTATTAAAAATGGAAAGTTTTCGGACCAACAGTCCGTACAACTGAAGTTGTAAAATATATTGGATACAAATGGGTTTTTTTATGTGAATTATCAATTGAAATCAAATTAAGCGATATAAGACAAAATTGGTAGCACAAAATATTTGCAAAGACCCATGATTGATGATGAGGAAACACATTCTTCAGTGGTGGATGCATTGACTTTCCAATATCTTATTAGTCTGGTAATATAAAGAGAGAATTGACATGCGTATTAGAAATGTTATGTATCATTTTGATACTGAAAGTTTACATGAAAGTTCTTGATGGATTTAAATTGTCAAATTCATGTGTATACTATCAAATTGAATATAACTAGAACTGCGCATGAGTATCCTAAAGCAATTGAAACATCTTAACGATGTAATACTTGTGCACCAAGAAACATACATAGAAAACTTGTACCCAGTGATTGTGATATCTCAATAAATAGTGTACATATATGGTACAATATGGATTTTGGAGATAAAAGCAAGTGTTCATGACATTTTTGCATATGATATAGATATCTATGTGTTATATGGGTAAGTTTATGTAGCGAAACTCATGAAGAATGAATGCACATGCATATTTGGATAAGATGGGCAGAATTCCCTCATGAATTGATAATGTCAGAAGTATTGATATAAAAAACCTCAAGAACGTACTATATGAAGTTGACAAAATACTACTATATGAAATTGACAAAATACGTATGGACTAAAATAGTCGAGTCAAATGTGGTATAATCGATGATTAGTGAGATCAGAAATGAGAATTACATATGGTGAAGTTGGTCCATTTGTTTTCATTAAAAGAACAATATGAGTTTTACAAGTATTACAATATATGTTGATGATGTCATTGAATCATCTACAAAGAAAAAAAATGAGCTCAAATATTAAAGCAAGAATTTGCAAATGGAATATGGTATTGCAAACTTATGGCTCGATAGGTAGAACATACATTTATATTATAATCCATCAATCATAACATATCTAGAAAATGGTGGACATTTTCATATGGACAAAGCTTATGGTGTAAGTACATTTAATGATGTCCAAATATTTGATATAGAAAAATGACTTTTATCATCTTGTATCAAAGAAGCAAAGAACCTTGGTGCTAAAGTACCATAGTTCAATACAAATTGTATTAATATATCTTGCTAGTTATACATGAACATATATCATTAAATTCATTGGCAAGATTTAACTCGTGTACAACGAGGAGATAGTGTAATGGGTAAAACATATGTTTTCTATACCCTTAAGGTACGAAAGATATAGGCTCATATTTTACTAACCCATCAACAAGTTTGGTTAGTTTTGTAAATGCAGGGATTATAACAAAACACATTCATGAATCTTGTGGTATCTGCTTACAAGAGGAGGCAATTAAAGTTTCACATGAAGATCATACATCAATGTTTATTAAAGGATTGTACATCAAGAGATTAAGCGACAAATTACTTACTATTTTTTTCAGCAACTTTCGTAGAAGATTGGCACTTGTTACTTAAATGATATACATCATAATGAGGGGGAGTTTTACACAAGTTGCACTCTTTTTCCCATCACTAAGTTTTATCCCATTGGGTTTTCTTAGTAAGGTTTTTAATGAGGCAACGTTCATGATATAGAAGTATCAGGGGGAGACGATACATGTTGCGCTCTTTTTCCCTTGGCTGAGGTTTTGTCCCACTGGGTTTTCCTGGCAAGGTTTTTAACGAGACAACATCTCCAAGTGTATCAAGTTGATAACCAAGAGTATTAAAAGTTTATAGATTATTTTCATTTATCACGTGGATAGTCAAGGGGGAGTGTTATAATGAAATTATTTATGGTGACTCTCCACATTCTTAACTCCCGTCTCTTATTTACTATTGTATTAATAATATGACCTATATATAGAGGTCCTTTGTATTTGATATTATATACTCAATATCAATAAGAATGATCTCATTCTCCATATTTCTTTCTCTACATGATCTATGTTCTTATGTTTATCGTGTATATTGATTGCTAATAGACCGTTGTTTTACAACATTAACAAAATTTTAAAGTTATGTGAAGTAGTTGTGTTGTTTAGGTAGCTATTGGTTTCAAGCAACTTATTAATTACCACAATTTGATAACTTGATTCTTAAAAATGGTTTTTAATAATGTGTTGGTTTCATGTCCACTAAATGTTTCTACATTATTTCCTAGCCCCGACCTGACTACGATGACCGACCCAAAAATTTTAATGTTTGGTTGTGAAAAATTCTAACGCAAAAAATGGACCCCAATGGAAAAAAAATCATGGGTCTGTCACTGATTATGAGATGATACCAAGTGTTCACAAGGCTCATCTAGTGTTGATTAGTGTCCACATAGGCGGAGGAAGCAGAGGAATGGTGACAATTCACGAGAGAGGTGGTAGGGAGCAGCTGCTGCCATGCCAGCTGCATTCTGCTAGCGTACCCCTTACGGACCGTAAGGGGTGGTGGCTTACGGTCCATAAGGACCTCAGTGCGTCCACAGTAATTCAAATACCTAACGGACCGTAAGGCATAACCATGCGGTCCGTAAGGGACCGTAAAAAGCAAAATGAAATTTCAATTGCCTTGTGGACCGTAAGGCATATGCTTTGCGGTCCGTAAGGGACCTTCAGGAGGCAGAGTTTGTCATTTGGTCATAAATGACCCCTCCACATCCAAACTTCCACATTTTTACATATTTGGCCCCTCTCGTCCAACTTATCTGGTATATTTAAGAGTTGATTGGACATGTGTTTCCATATTATTCGCTTATGAATTTACGAGGTGTTACAGTCTAGTGCAATTTGTGTCCCTATGGTTTAGAGGTTGAATCACAATGAGTCCCCGAAGTAAACATTTGAAAGACTGACTCCCCGTGGCTTCCAAAACTCATCGCTGTGAGTCCCACATGCCAACTGTCGTTAGTTGACGTGCGTGCGTGCGTATATATTTTTAAGATATATTTTAGCTCTTTTTACTCGCAAATTCAAGTTTTAAATTTAGAACACACGATATAATACTATCACTCTACACACACGTTACGGCACGTGCACCCATCACGGATGTAGTATAGTGATGGCAAGATACCTAGGTCGTCCAAGAACACCTGAGCTTTAATACCGGCTTATCGTTAACGTCTAATCTAATCAAACTTTGATAAAAAAGGCTTTTTAAAGTTATAAAAAGATAAACTAAAAAGCAAAAATAAAATATAAGGAAAACAGATAGACAAGAAGGAATCACTTGGTTCCAACTCCTCTTTTATGTATCCCTTTAATGACTTCCGCACTTTGGGAATTTTAATAGATTATCTTTAACTTATAGTAGTAGGCCCCCTTCCAGAAAGTGTTACCCTCAACCTATTGGTCTGAGTCAACAGGGATGCAGTCCCGTAAAGTCGGATTATTGAAAGATAATTAAGTAAGTTATTAATGCGAAAAATGGTAGGCACCCTTCCAGGCAGCGTTACCCTCAACCCTTTGGTCTGAGTCAGCAGGGATACAGTCCTCGCAGGGTTGGTTTAAAATTTTAGTAGTGGTTTATAACTTATAAGTAAGAGATTCAAGCAGTTTCTTACTTACTTCCGGGGCTATCATTATTCCCCAATCTCGAGAAGTAATACTAAGCATGAACCAGGTTCTCGCAGGATCTATACACTAAATAAGACATAAATTTTCCCAACCACTCTTCTAACCCCTTACAAGTAGTGAACGCGCTTTATATAGACCGTAAAGACACAGATATGTGAATCAACAACATATGAAAAATGGTTAGATAAATTCGCCTTCAATATAAAAAAACTAGTTATTAAAGTTATTAATACATACCCAAATAAAAGGAGCCAAAGATTGGAAATCAAAAAGTAATAAATAAAAGATTTGTCTTTACCAAGTGATGTAAGAGTTTAGCCAAGCATGGCCTTTGTTTGACAAGAACTCTTACGATTGATCTTGGATCCCGAGACTACTACATACTCTTAATGATGGACGATGGATGATGGTGGTGGATGATGGTGTTGTAGTGGTGGTGGAGTGGTAGCAAGTATACGAGAAGTGGTTTGCCAAGGGATGGATTGGAATGGAACCAAACACCATATTTATAGCTGAAGACGACGCTCAGCACAACCCGTGCCCGCCTGGCACGGCCCCGTGGCCATCTCTCCCTCTCTTCCTCATTAACAGTAGTGTCAGGTCCTGTACTAACACAGCCCCGTGTGTCAACGGCACGACCCGTGGCCAATGTACTTGCTGTACTATCTCAGATTCTACGAATCTTAGAGTTGACCATGTCCTGTGTTGCCTTAGCACAGCCCCGTGTTGGTTGTCTGTTTTGTCCTTTGTTGTTGTCTTTTCTTCTGCAGAGAATCTGGTCTTGGACACGGCCTGTGCCTGGTGGGCACGGCCCCGTGTCAGGTCTTCTGATCTTGCTATTTTCTTGGTTTGGATGTGGATGGGGGCTTGGCGAGTTGCGTCAATCCTCCTTCTTTGTATTTGTGTTGGTTTTTGCTGTTATTTTGCTTCTTTTGTGCGTTTAATCTCTGTTAACCCTGTAAATTAAAAAGGAACAAAGAAATAAGCTTTTTCCAACATTAGTACCGAAAAAGGGTTGATTTTACGTCATATTTGATATAATTTATATGTTGTATTTTACGCACATCAAATACCCCCACACTTGAATATTTGCTTGTCCTCAAGCAAAACTCTATAATGTGGCTTACACGCCCAAACATAATAGGTTGAAGAGAAGGTTTTGGTCTCATCTTTAGAGTGTCGGGTATCCAAGTTCTAAATTTATTTTGTTTTTATTTTATTTACAATCTTATTCGTCATAATTTCTTTAAAACACAAATTAAGAAAAATGATTTGTTTTGGGCATAACATGCCTATATAAAATTCCGTTTAGTTATATACAAATTTATACACCTCACAAGTGGTCACTCAACACTTGGCCGAAGTTGTGTAAGTGAGAACGCGCATGCCCGGTTTGGAACTTAGTCCTACCATAGGCTTGACAAACAATCAAACCTCCTTCTTTTTTACGTTTAATCCTTGTAAATATCAAGAGAGCTTTAAAGGGTAGGTTGTGGTTCGGGTAAGTGTGTTTTATTGAAATGGCGAAAGGCGTAAAAAATTTCGGTTTTTCTATTGCTTTATGGCTTAGCAAAAAATAATTTGGGATTTTTTTTGCCAAAGTTGAAACTGAGCCATAATCATAATTTTATAACCGATATCTTTACAAAAATAAAAGAAGAAAAATAAAAAGGTTTGCTTTGTGGGTTTTAGAAATGAAAAGGGTCAAGGCTCAAAGGGTTTATCTAGGGGGATATTTTTGGTAAAGAAAAGAAAAATAAAGTTTTTGAAGTGAAAAATGGGTTGATTCTAATGCCTCAATAATTTACTTACTTGGATTTTTGTCGGTAAGAATTTGTAATGTATTGTATTGGCAAGTTCAAGATTCATAAGAACCAAACGGGCTATTCACACAAGAAACGAAAACTGAGCAATTAGTATAGATGTGTATTTATATACTCGGTAAAGGCTCAAAACTCACTTTGGTGGGAAAAGGGGTTGTAGTGTAAAAATGTATATATAATCAAATTTTACAAAGATTTGTTATGCCCGTTTTCATAATTTTCTTAATTGGTTCTTTTCATCACGATGCTATCAGGTGTAAATTAGTAAAAACATAATTTTTAGAACTTATTTTACCCAACTAAACCAAGATAAGTAAAAGAAAATAAAAAAAACTTGAAAAAGTTTTGGGTGATTAGCGGTTCCAAGGCGAGCTTTGTGCAATGCTTGTTTTTAAGACAAACGATTCAAGGTTTTATCATCCACCCCCAACACTTAAATTACATATTGCCCTCAATGTGTCCCAAATAGGTTTTATTTTGGTTAAATGTGTAAAAAGTGTGTGAAAATAGCAAAAAAATTTGTTACTGGCACTTGCACCACGGGGGGAGTGCTATGGGGACACGGCCCCGTGTCCAAAGTGCCAGTAATAAATTTAATCAAAAGATTTACAGTATGGTGGCCACGGGGGTGTGTTGGGTAAGCACGGCCCGTGCCACCTTCTAGGCAGAAAATTTTGGACATCAGAAGGTTGAGCACGGGGGCGTGCTGAGTGAGCACAGCCCCGTGCTGCAGACACTGTTTTGCAGTTTTTGAGTCGGGAGGCTTCTGGTTTACGTGCATGGGTTCCATTTTTCATCATCCATCTAGAATTTCCAATTTCTTTAACCTATTTATTGAAACCATCATCAATCATACTTCCATTTCATTGAAAATAAAAGACAAGTACAAGAAAATAAAGATTACAATTCTAAATTAACCTAAGATAGATAGATTCTTGAGTAATGCCTCCCCGAGATCATTATTTAAAAACACTATAGCTACTTTCCTAGATCTAAGAAGGTTAGACGTCAAAGGACTTGAGCTATTTCCGGGAGCACTCAATTAGAGGTCATTGAGCATCTCCTCTATCTACCTTAGAAGGAAGATGTAGGGCTCCTCTTCGATTTCTTCTTGAGGGGGAGCGGGGTTCACTGGAACCTTAAAGGTGATATTGAGAGGGGGAGGTCCCGGGATCTCATCTTCCCACCCAGTGGGTTAAATGACCTCGTTTGTGAGGTTCCAATATTCTTGTGGCCAGATCGGTTCCATTGGAGGCATGGCCAAGATGTTCAACCTTTGGTGCAAAAGGTTGTTCTCCCTGAAGCAATCCTCTAGGCCCATAGAGAGGTAGTTCACCCGGTCGATAAGAACTTCTTCCACCATGGTCATTTCCTCGAGAGACTCCCTTAAAGCACTCACGTATCTAACAGGAGTAGCATCAAGAGAGAGTCTCCTCCCTCTTTGGTGATTCCTTGAGCTAGTTGATGAAGTCCCGCTTCGCTGGCTCGACATTCTAGGAAAAATGACCAACCGTTAACAAGTTATTGGATATCAGACCATTCAGACGACCCCGTGCTACATCACCAGTTCTGGATGCCTAGCTCAAGAAATATTATTTTAAGTTAAATTTGTTTGATTTTTTTACTTTTTTGAACATAAATAACTCAAAATAATGTTTTACTATAGTAGAATTGCAAAACTTTGAGCTAAGATTCAAGCTTTTAAACCTCCTATTGAAGATTTTTAAGCTTGAAGCTAATGGAGTTCTTGGTGGAAGGAAGAAGAGGAAAGGACCAAAAGAAGTAAGGACAAGAAGGTCAAATGAAACATTTTCAAGAACATACCTTTTAAAGTATGTATGAGAAATCTAGAGGATCTTGCCTTTTTGGAATGATTCCAAACATTCTCCTCAAGACTAACTTTATAGACAATGACAGCACGCTGACACGGCCCCCTGCCTGGGCAACACGGCCCCGTGTCGTCTGCATGCGTCAGAGAATGTTGTCCGTTAGTGAAACACGGGCCACGTCATCACCGACACGGCCTCGTGCTGGAAAAATACTAGGGGCACGGCCCCGTGTTAGTCCAACACGCCCCATGTTTTGGATGAAGTTTAGGCATGGCCCCATGTTCAGGGAATTTATGAAGTTTTGTCTAGGGTTTTAAGGAACTTTCCGTTATCAGGTCGTTCCTTACTGGTTGGAACAAACCGTATTGTCGGATATACCTTAGGCTCCGGCGAGAGGTACGAAAACGAAAGAGGATATCGAAAAGATAGAATCCTACTTTAAAAATGGGAAAACAGAACCATCCCTTATTTACCTTATCCGGGCTCTTGTTAAATAAGGTATGAGTTGACTCGCTACTGTCCAAACCGTAGGTGTGAAATTCACACTCTGTACCATCATCGTGAAACCGAAACAAGGACGGCTATCGCCTTCATCTTCGTAAGCGTCTATGGTAGGTTTGTTGGTCTCGGTGTTGTTTGTACCTTATTTTTCTTCCATCGATTCTCCTTCGGTTGAGATCCTTGATGAACATCGCGCCTTTATCAAGGATTCTATTTCTCTGAGTTTTTGGAGAATCCTCTTTTCTATTTAACTTACGTCTTCTAAGTCTTCTAGGTGAGAGTTTTGATGAGTTCAGGTGGATGGACGTTATTATCTTTTTTACTCCCGCCCATCATAAGGAGATCGTCACAGGAAAACGATGGCGCTAAGTAGTGGGGAGTGAAGTTTAGAACACCACATTCCGATTCTTCATGCTCCTCCCACAATAATCGCACCATTCACCATAAGAGTGGCGGGGGTAAAAATAATCATAAAAATCCATGTTTTTTAGAAAGTTTTTAACCATCGGGATCAGACGGTTACTATTTTCCTACAAACTATTAGTCTGACACGGATCCGTGTCAAGGTAACACGGCACTGTGTTGCAGTCTGTATCTGGCAGAAAATAGATTTGAGGGTACTGGAGATTTGACATGGCCCCGTGTAGATCACACACGGCCCATGTCACTTCTGCAGAAAGTGAAAAATTTTAAGAAAAAGAAGAAAACCCTAAAAAGAAAAGGTAAAAATGATTAGGCCATTAATTTTAAACTTTCTTAAAATCCTTGTGTCCCCGGAAACGACACCAAAAACGTGACGTGCATGCGTGTGTATATATTTTTAAGATATATTTTAGCTCTTTTTACTCGTAAATCCAAGTTTTAAATTCATAAAACAAGATATAATACTATCACTCTACACGCACATTAGGGCAAGTGCACCCATCGCGAACGTAGTGTGGTGATGGCAAGAGCTTTTAATACCGGCTTATCGTTAACGTCTAATCTAATCAAACTTTGATAAAAGGTTTTTTTAAGTTATAAAAAGATAAACTAAAAAGCAAAAATAAAATATAAGGAAAACTAGATAGATAAGAAGGAATCACTTGGCTCCAACTCCTCTTTTATGTGGCATTTTAAGAGATTATCTTTAAGTTATAGTAGTAGGCCCCCTTCCAGGCAGCGTTACCCTTAACCTATTGGTCTGAGTTAGCAGGGATACAATCCCGCAAGGCCAAATTATTGAAAGATAATTAAGTAAGTTATTAATGCGAAAAGGGGTAGGCCTAGGCAACGTTACCCTCGACCCTTTGGTCTGAGTCAGTAGGGATACAGTCATTGCAGGGTTGGTTTAAAGTTTTAATAGTAATTTATAAATAAGGGATTTAAGTGGTTTCTTACTTACTTCCGGGGTTGTCATTCCTGCCCAATCTCGAGAAGTAATACTAAGCTTGAACTAGTTTCTCGCAGGATCTATACACTGAACGAGACATAGAATTACCCAACCACCCTTCTAACCCCCTTCCAAGTAGTTTACGCGCTTTATATAGACCGTAAATACACGAATACGTGAATCAACAATATATGAAGAATGGTTAGATAAATTCGACTTCAATATAAAAAACTAGTTATTAAAGTCATTAATATATACCCAGATAAAAAAGGAGCCAAAGTTTTGTAGATCCCAAAACGTATCCGGATCACAGTGGTTGGTTGTTTTAACCCACAACACCTATTGATTAGGTGTTTGAGTTATGTAAAGTCAAGAAGAAACAAAGATGAAGGTGAAGCTAATGGATTAATGAATACAACAAGTGTTGTATTGAATCCAAACAATAAGATATAACAATAAACAACCTTGGATATCAGATTTGAGCACTAGATCAACAAGAGAAGGTAACAACACTAATATTCATCAAAGAGCCAAAAGCTTGGCTAGGTTACAATGCTTGGGGTATTTATAGTGAACTCCTGACTTGCCAGCAAATTTATAAATTTGCTGGAATCTTAACTACACCAAGTCAGGATTCCTATTTCTAGAGAATTACAAAATAAGCCCCTATACATTCAAAATAGCTACAAACTACTATTAAACTAATCCAGCACAAGTATCAACGATCTCATAAGCTCTAACAATATCCCCCCTAGATCGTTGCATACTTGTCTTTTCATTCTTCGGTAGTTGCCGCTGGATTCTCAGTAGCTTGCTTCTCGGGCTCTGTTGGATTTTCTTCAATAGCTACTGTTTCCGGTGGTGCCACGATCTCGGTCTATGCTTCCGGAGTTTCTTGAGTAACATTAGCTTCACACGTTGGTTGGTCCTCCTTAGCGACCTCATATGTGGATGAGGCCGGAGGTGTTGATGTTGTTTGTGAGGTTGTGGTAGGTTCAGTTGCTGAAGCAGAACTTCCTTCCTTCCTTCGTTCGCTCGTGCTTCTTTTTCTTCCTCGCTTCTTTCTTCTTTTGATCCTTTTCCTTTCTCCTTTCCATTTTGTCAACCATATCCAGCATATCTCTTTTTAGCCTCCATGCTCGCTCCACCGCTCTCGAAAATAACGCCGCCTCCTCCAAATTTGCATTTCCTGCGCCTACGTTTATGCGGCTGGCATTTAGTATTGTCAAATCAGAGAGCCCAAACATGAAGACATCCATTGGATCCAGAATACGGATATCTTCATTTTCATTTGATCTGATAACAGCTTCACTGGTTTGACTGTCATAGAACCATTTCTTGAAGTTTGTGAGAGCAACAGGGACTTCTTCTGGGAGTTTGATCCGAATGACAACTTTAGCTGGGTTGATTACCCACGTCACCTTCCCTTTTCCAGTAACTGGATTGATTGTTGTTTTGGACACTCTGCGCCTTGGTCGCTGAGGAGTGTGATTCTGGAAACCTTTGTTACATTCTTTGGCGATTATTCGTTCAAAGTCTCTTCCTATACCTCTTTCTTCGTGATTCAGTAAGTCTAGACGCCCAAGTTCCCTGAGATCCCATCTCGGAAGTGTGAATAGATCAAATCCATTTTCAAAGTACTGAATTACTCCACCGCGTCTTTTCACTACGAACATTCCTCTAAGATTATCATACTTCCAACTGACAATCTTATCAGTAGCCTCAGATTTTTCAACTTTGATAACTTGATGAAAATCAGGAAGTCGTTCTCTTTCCTTTTTGAACCATTCCGGGTGCTCGGGGGCGAATGTTTTTCCATTTGCTTGCTCGTATAGAACTTCATCCTCAAGCCCCCATTCAATGAACTTTGATGGCATATCTTCCCGATCTACCGCTTCTTCCTCACTTTCATCACCTTCCGATACTTTGTCAACTGACTCTAACCGCCTCTTCTTTGCTTCAGCTTCTTTTTCTTTTCGAGAAGTTTCTTCTTCAATAAAAGCATCGAAGTCAAAGATTTCGTCAAACGTGAACATTGGCTCGATTTTCATTTTCTCACACATCCCTCGCATCATCCTGTACATTTTCTCCAGCCCTGCTTGCTGGAATCTGATAAATTTGGACTGCTTAGACATGTACGCAGTCATATCTTTGTTTTTCTTCCTCTGGTCTTTAAGCTTTTCCCTGAGGATGTTGGTAGCATTCACTTGATTTTTCAATAAGTAGATTTCTTTTACCACTGAAGGCCCGGTGTCTTTGATTAACTTGTCGTACAGGTCTTGGAAGGGGCGAACCCTTTGTGGAGGAACCGGAGGCCTTGAAATTCTTGTAGGCTTTACTGGTGACACATTTGATGGGCCTTGACTTGCTTGAGCTTCATCTGGATCAACAAGTATGGCGTCAACAAAATCATTCATTGTTTGAATTTCTTCAGGTATCGTTTCGGGCCTTTCTGTGGGAGATATTTCTTTATGCTTTAAACTTTTATCTCTTTTCTCCTTCTCTTGCAGTGCGTGAATTGCTTTCAAATCTTTGATGTGTTGGCGGTGCTCTTCAGACTCAGCTGCCCTTATGCTTGCACCCATGAGACGTTCAGAGCTTTCTGTTGTCTTTTTCCTCTTGGGCGGTTCCCCTTCAGCAGGTTGTTTTTCTTTTCTTTTCCCTTTACTGCGTTCTTCTCTTGCAGCTACTTCGGCTTGAGCCTGAGCAGCTCTCTGCCGTTTTTCTCTTACTCCCTCTTTGTACTTCTGATACGCTGCCTTGACAATTGGTAATCTTTCTGCTCGGTACATCCAATCATGCAGCAGTACCCATTCATTGGTCTTTATTTCAGTATACTGTCGGCTGGTAGGGACATGAAACTTGTAAACGTTTCCATCATTTGGGAGATCCTTGTGTTGATCGTTGATAAGCATTTGAATGAATCTAGGGTACATCGCCCACGTAGCTCCGTTTGCATTTTCACGCATGTAGTTGAATATTAAGCCAGAGAAGTTGAACTTCTGATTAAGGCATAAATTCAACATGGCCGCCGACCATTCCAGGTTCAACCCATCAAATCCACCTTTTCGATGAGCTAGACTCATAGAGATCACATGAACGATAAATCTCCAATCTCGGGTGAGTCCACCTCTCTTGATTTCTTTCTTATTACGGAAGTCTCCAACATAGCCCATTCCTCTAAAACCATCAAGGATATCATCTTGACTAAGACTTAACGGATCTTGATTGTTGTCTTGAAACCTTAAAACCTGATGAATCCTGTCTTCAGTCACCTCCACTCTCTTGTTACGAACGGTTGAAACTATTCCTGGTTTGTTGTTGATGGATTCCAGCTTCACGTTTTGCCAGAAGTCTTGAATGTGTATGGGGTAGACTGCAACAGATGTCTCCACAGCCTATCCGATCCTGCTGGAGCGTACCCATCTGATTACGTCTTCAAAATCAGTAGGCACTTCATCTAGATTTATGCTTTGATTGTGCTTAAGCGTTTTATCCCATTCCAGATTCTTCACCATACTGCACATTACACGGAAAATGAGGCAAGTTAGAGTGGATAATTACTCGATGAACTATACAGAGAATGGAATTTACAAGGAATATACACAATTATATAAAATATTTAATAAAAAGAATTAAATGAATTAAAAGGAAATCAAAAGAGTGTTAATTTCGCTGCCAAATCAAGAGATGTTTTCGCTGACACAAGTCTTCGAGACACAACACCAGATCATCATCTAAGTTCGCTAGCGAACATAGCGATGACAAGGTCTTGTTACGGAAACGACTTGCCAGCGAAGACCATAACCTATATCGATATCCGGGCGATTTAGATTATGTGGCTGGATGCTCGAACTCGCGTTCGAGACTTTTGATTTTCGCTATCATCGCTCGAGAACCGAGCTTGTGTCTTCGCCAAGTTCGCCAGTTATCCGGTTAGTCAAATTCTGATTAGGGTTTTATTTCGCTGGCGAACTTAAACGATGACAAGGTCTTTTCTTCGGAAACAATTTACCAGCGAAGGTACCGATCTAGATCGCTACTCGAGCGAAATAGATCATTCGCTGGTTGCTCGAACTCGCGTTCGAGGCTTTTGATCTTCCCCACTTAATTTCGCTATGTTCGCCATATTCATCGGTAACTTCGCTGTATTCAAAAATTTCTTGATAAACCCCATTAAAACCCTTTAAACCGTTCATATCCAACCGATCCCTCGTGACTTTTTGCCCAAATCTAAACTTTATATATTCAAAATATGTCGGATTTAACACTGATATGAACACTAACATTATCTAACAACCTTATAAATTCATTATAACCCAAAAATCAACCGAAAACCCATTCAATACCCACACAAGGGCTGAATCTTTAACCGATGATCGAACAGAAAAGACATGAAATCACCAACAAGATAGTCGATAAACTTTACACTAAAAACATATCTGATGAACTTTTGATTGGAAGTAAATCTTGTGTTGATTTGAGATGAAGTTTGAAGATAAACAAAGAAGAAGAAGAAAACCGTTTGCTTGTGGTGAAAGATTTGAAAAAAAATTACAAACGGTTAAAAAAAATATATATATGTACGACCTCAGGATAACCAGCGAATTTATAAATTCGCTGGTATCTTAATTTCGCCGCTATGAACCCTTTTTCAATCAGATTTTAATTTCGCTTGTTGGTTTCAAACTTTCTCGAGAAACATGCCCATTTTTGTTTAAAAAAAAACTGTTTATTTTGAAATATTTACAATATTGCCAAAAATTGGGCCATTTTGACTCCGAACTTCAATTTTCTTGCTTTGGGAGGATCCATTTAAAGCAGATTTCCTTAAAATATCTGACACTTACCGAACTTACCTGCAGAGAATCATACTCCCAACACTCGCCAAATTCTTTATATATTATTATTATTATGTTACTAACCAGGGCACAAGAAAAACTGTCAGTATGTTTGTCCGCTTAAATGCATGCATCCTTCTTTCAACATACCTTCGGAGAGCGTGTTTATCATGTTTTCGGTAATATTGACAAGTCTTCGATGGCCCCCACACAAGCTATTGAAAATAGAATCATTACGCCCTCGTGAGTCCCACATCAGGACATACCCCCGCGATCAAGGTATGCACAAAGGTTCCTCATAACGGGTGAGTATATTGGTTTCATTCTCTTCAACGATAGAACGGAGATCAGGTCTGTACTTTCGTACAACAGAGATTCCAGGAGCTATCGAGGGTTAAGATAGATAGTTCGGTGAACAGGTCAGTACCACCGTACAGCAGAGTTACCAAACTAATCTATCAAAGTATTTGGCCAAAGATGGCACTTATTATGGATTTTGGCCAAAAATGGCGCTTATTAGAAAGGGTTTGGCCCTTTTTTTAAGGCACTTATTATAAAAAGAATATCATAGCGTCTAGGTCAGCATGTATCTGGATGCAGCAGAAGAGCAACTATGATATCCTCCGAATGAAATACCAATATAAAGACCCGAAATCTCGGACTTTGGCAATCTGTCAACACAAGATTTAAGACCATTAAGCCATATGCCGCAACGTGTTGCCCACTGAGATGCGTAATGCCTGAGAAAAGCCAGAATTCTTGTGTAGACATTATGTTTTGCTCCCTAACAACAGTTTACTCGTCGGTGTTGCTGAATCTACTGACACGTCGTTGCTTGGTACCCTGATTTCATATTGTATTCTGTTCAAAGAAATGACAAAGTGTTAGCAATTTTCTATCACTTCCTCTAACAGGAGTCTGACATAAGCATCTGTTTCAAGTATTTTCTGAATATCCCCCCTAAAATTTTTATTTTCGTGAGTCCATTTGCCCGAAAATAAAATTTTAACCAGAAAATCTTTTTGGTGGGCGACGTCTCTCGATACTTATTTTATTTTCAACAAGCATTTTTTTTAAGTTCAACACAAGATTCATTTCCAGTCAAGGAAATTGACCATTTCCAACCAGGTTACCAACTGGTTGAAACGAGTTTTGTCGAAGGCTTTCATGAAGATGTCGGCCCGTTGCTGTGTTGTATCCACTGGCACCACTTGAATGTATCCCTTTTCATAAGCATCTCGAATTGCGTGAATACGAATTTCGATGTGCTTTGTTCTTGAGTGGTGTATGGGATTCTTCACAATTCCTAGACACGCTTCATTGTCGATGAATATAGGAGTCTTCATGATGTTGATTCCGTAATCCAGCAACTGATTTTGTATCCAAAGAACTTGTGAACAGCAACTGTAGGCCGCGGTGTATTCTGCTTGAGCGGTTGAGGTGGAGACTGTTGTTTGCTTCTTGCTCTGCCATGAAATCAAGCGGTTTCCCAAGAATTGACATCCTCCTGATACAGACCTGTGATCTACTTTACAACCTGCATGATCACTATCAGAATATGCAATTAAATCAAAATTACTGTCTTTAGGATACCAAAGCCCTAGTTTCGGAGTTCCTTTGAGATAGCGGAAGATGCGCTTTACAGCAATTTCATGGGATTCCTTGGGATTTGTTTGGAACCGAGCACAAAGACAAACTGCCCACATGATGTCTGGTCTACTGGCTGTCAAGTACATCAGGGAACCGATCATTGAGCGATAAAAGGATTTGTTTACTGACTTTCCCTGAGGATCTAGAGTGAGTTCTGTCTGAGAGGCGAATGGCGTGCTTGCAACTTTGCAGTCGTTCATGTTGTATTTTGAGAGAATATCTCGAATGTACTTTGCTTGATGAATAAGAATCCCGTCCTCCTTTTGCTTCACTTCTAGCCCCAAGAAAAAATTCAGCTCTCCCATCATGCTCATCTCGAACTTTGCTTTCATGACCGTTTCGAATTCTCTGCAAAAAGCCTCGTTGGTTGACCCGAAGATAATATCATCCACGTAGATTTGAACCAGCATAACATCCTCCCCGATCTTTTTGGTGAAGAGAGTCATGTCGATCGTTCCTCTGGTATATCCACATTCCAGCAAGTATGTGGACAAAGTCTCGTACCACGCGCGTGGAGCTTGATGAAGACCATAGAGTGCTTTGTCCAACTTGAAGTAGCGACCTGGAAAGTGAGGATCTTCGAACCCTTGAGGCTGACATACGTAAACTTCTTCCTTTACTTTCCCATACAGAAACGCACTTTTAACATCCATTTGAAAGACTTTGAAATTTCTATATGAGGCGTATGCCAGGAATATTCTGATTGCCTCTAATCGTGCAACTGGAGCAAAGACTTCTTCGTAGTCAATCCCTTCTTCTTGTCGAAAACCCTGTACTACCAATCGAGCCTTGTTCTTGATAACCACCCCACGATCATCCATCTTATTTCGAAAGACCCATTTAGTGCCAATTGGAAACTTTCCTTCAGGTAAATCTACAAGTTCCCAAACTTTGAGCTTCCTAAATTGAGATAACTCTTCCTGCATTGCCTGAACCCAACTGGAGTCTTGAATAGCGTCTTCAATGTCACGTGGGACTGATTGTGATAGAAAAGCTGCGAAGAGACCTTTGTTTATGCTTGACGACTGCCCGCGTGTCCGTACTCCTTCTTCTACAGCGCCGATGACGTTTTCAAGAGGATGATTTCTATTTGTCTTGTATCCGGCATTTGTCAGAGATTCAATCTGCTGCGGAAGGTTGGTGAAGTGTTCGTCCACGTTAATCACTGGTGGATCATCTTCTTGAGTTGGCTCATTCACATTCGCCTGTGAAGAAGAAGCACCATTGTTTTGGGTGTTCTCAGGCGAAGTGTCACCAGTTGTTTCATTTACAGCTAGAATAGGATCAGCGGATGATGGAGATAAGCGGGTGGTGAAGGGAGTCAAACCAATGTCAGACGAGTCAAACAATGGTTCAACTTGAGTGTCTTCGACTGGCTCATGGTCTGGTACAATCTCCGGTATTTCAAAGTTGTTGAAGATCACTCCCACATCATAGAACCAATCAGGAGTACTTCCGGTGTTGGTGTAATTTCCTTCTTGAAAGTCAACGTAGTAAGATTCAATTACCATCTTCGTTCGTTTGTTGTAAACACGGTAAGCCTTCTGTGTGGATGAATACCCCATAAAGTAGCAGATATCACCCACTGCTTCAAACTTGACGAGATTTTCTTGAGTGTTTAAAAGAGTGCACGAACATCCGAATGGTCTGAAGAAATCTATAAGTGGCTTTCTTTTGAAGAGAAGCTCATATGTTGTCTTTCCATGAGGTTTCACGATGAGCACCCTGTTTAGAACGTAGCATGTCGTATTGACTGCTTCTGCCCAGAAGATAATTGGAAGCTTGGAGTCTACCAGCATGGTTCTTGCAGCTTCGATCAACGTTCTATTTTTGCGTTCAGCAACTCCATTTTGTTGGGGAGTTCTGCCTGCACTATATTGAAGATGAATTCCTTTTTCTGCACAGAATGATATGAAGGTCTGATTTTTGAACTCGGACCCGTTGTCGCTTCTGATAGACTTCACTTTCAGCTTGGTCACGTTCTCAATCAGGGGAATGAATGATTTTAACACTTAAGCTGTCTCGCTCTTTGCTTCAAGAAAATATACCCACGAAAACCGAGAGTAATCATCTGTTACAACCAAACAATAAGAGCTTTTAGCAAGACTTTTAACGCTGATAGGACCGAAAAGGTCCATGTGCAACAATTGAAGTGGTGCAGAAATCATGTTCACTGCTTTGGACTTGTGTGGTTTCTTATGCTGCTTTCCCTGGGCGCATGCAATACATTTTTCAGAAAATGGAAATTCTTTAATTGGAAGACCTCTAACTAAGTTTAACTTAGAGAGTTTGTTCATATTTTTGAAATTAACATGGCCCAGTCGTCTATGCCAAAGCAGTGACTCCGATTCTGAAGCTTTGGAGATTAAGCATGTCAAGTTGTCATTTGTTTTGGCATTTTTCATGTTGAGCACGTATGTGTTGTTCTGTCTTGGAGCAGTGAGCATGATCATTTCTGCGGGAACAACATAACCGGGCTTCAAGAACAAGCATTCCATATCATTGAAGAGCACTGAGATTCCTTTATCGCAGACTTGAGAGACACTCATGAGATTATAGCATAGCTCAGGAACATAGTTGACATTTTCTAACGTGAGGGCTTCGGACACCACATCCCCTACTCCAACAATCTTTCCTCCCTTTTCATCTCCAGCGAAAGACACGAAATCACCATCAATAAAGCGGAAGTTCTTCAACAGTTCTTTCAGCCCAGTCATGTGTCTTGAACATCCGCTGTCGACGTGCCAGATGTATTCCATGAGCATTCGAAGCCATTTCTGGAGTTTATTCTGATATTCACAAATATACAAATATACAAATTAGTTTGATTTGGGAACCCAGATCTGCTTCATTTCAAATCTATCGTGGTTTTGACCAACTTTGACCTCTTTTTGTTTCCAAAGATACGCAGTTGACTCAACCAGATTTTTAACAGATTTCTTAAGATAATTTAGTTGATGTGTGACGTTTGTAATAAAATCATGCTCTGGTTTAGGAAACTTTTGGGTTTTACAATGTTTCGCTGTATGTCCTAAATGACCACATCGAAAGCATCTTTTATGTCTGGGTCTTTTGGTGTGAGAAGATGATGTATATGATGAGAGTCTTGAGCTTTCTGCTTTCTTCATTTTCTTGTCCACTCTGCTTTCATCTTCGGAGTGTTCTTCATCACTGTCTGAATCGAGTGAGCTTTCAGATGTGTTGTCCTCGCTCGAACTTTGTTCTTCACTTGCTTCGTAACTTGACCCATGGTAGCTTCGATCGTCGTTTGTGCGTTTTGAATCTTGGTCTTCAATAGCTTCACAACTTGAACACTCGAAGCTTTCATCACTGGTTACCTGATCTTCAGTTGAACTTTCTGATGTTTGTTCGTCTTCTGTGTTAGTGACGCTCGAATCTTCATTATCTTGGTCTTCAGTGACGCTCCTTTCTGATTCTGTCATACCTGTTCTAGAAGGAATAAATTCGGGAATTTCCTCCGTAAGGAATTTTCCAAAACTATTCCTTTTTAATTCTGGCACAAATACAGGAGATTCACAAGCAACTTTATCATCACAACACGCATAATTCAAATCATGACAATCAGACACAAAAGGTTCACGATCACGGGTCTCAAATGTAGGCACATGGCCCTTACAGTCATCCAAGGATTTAAATTTAGGCACTTGGCCATTACAGTCATCCATCCTACTTAAATTATTACATTCATCCTTAACATTTTTTTTCTTAGAACAATTCCAGACGAACCAGTTAACGGTGGAATAACTGTCGCCTGAATATCCAAGTCCTATTTTTGACCCGCCATCGTCTCCATCCTCATCGCACACATCCTCTTTACACTCAATGGGATCTGCATTGCTTTTAGAACAGTTAGCGGTTGTCTCATTTTCATAAAATTCATTTTGTTCAACTGAGGCCTTTTCATTTATGAGATCATTTTCGGGATGAGGAGTCGGCATAGGCACGTAGTTTTTGCTGTGAGGTGGAAAGAAGAGTTTTCTTTCATTTCCGTGCCTATCCTTATATCCAATCCCGTCTTTCACAAACGTTGGTCGTTGGCAGTTTTTAATGTCAGTAAAGGCCTTTTGACTGACATTCCATTTATCTATTATAATTTGAAGTTTGTTCTTTTCGTTCAAAGCTTTTTCTAATCTTTCTGTAAGATCATTAATGTTAAAATCTTTTCTAAACACAAATTCTTTAAGGGTTTGCATTTCAGCCAAAGTTGAGTTCAACTTTCTCTGATATGCAGCCTCGTTCTGTTTAAGCTCGTTGTTAAATTTTAAAGCTTTGTCTTTTTGCCTTTCAAATTCCAGGTTTAAGAATTTGTAATGAGCCACGACATCAACGCATGCTGGTGAGCATAATTTTTCTTTAAAACTAAGTGGAATACTATTTACCAAGTCCTTGTCAGCCTTTTCTTTTGATGAGTCTGCTTTCATGGCTGCTGCTTGGACCTTATCCTTGCCTTTCTCAGATGTTTCTTTAGCAACATGCTTTTCTGCTTGATCACAAGTCTCCACAGAAGTAAGAATGCTTTTCAATCCCTTGTCAGCAGCATTGTCTCCAGTCGGAATTCCAGCTGTCTGCTTCTCGAACTGCCTGGCAGATGATTCACCTGAAATCTTGGCCATCAGGGCTTTGTTAACTTGCTCCTTTGCTTCAGTGATTTCTTCACTCCAATCATAGTCTTCAACGACTAAAGCTTTTGGCGTGCTGGGAGACGCATTGTTTTTGTTCTCTTCAACTGTGATTTGCTTAACAGCAGGAGTAGTTTCACTGTTTCCTTCTTTCAACAGAGGACAATCGCGCTTGAAGTGTCCTAGATTCTTGCAGTTGTAGCACCTCAGCTTAGATTTGTTAAAGCCAGCTTTTCCAAGACCCAAACGCTTGCCTGTCTTGTCTTGAAATTTCTTTAACCTCAAAGTGATCATGGCCATTTGCCATTTCAGATCCATTTCTTCCATATCATCTGGATCAACCTGATACATGTCTTCAGCAGTGAACATCTCCTTTTTCAGTTCCCCAGACATTAGGGCTTCGTAGCTGCTCAGAAATGTGTTGAAGAGTGCCATATTTTCAGTGGATACTTTCAACGCTTGAGTGTCAACAGTGATGGTCTTCTCAACAAGTTGTGGGGCTTTTGATGCGCTTGCGGAAGCGTTCGCGTAAATTAAGTCAGAAGCTTGTGGAGTGATGCCCCCTGAAGCGAGAAATGCCACATTCTTCAATCCAGCTGAAGGTTGAGTTGACTTAGGTTGATATCCAGCAGTGTTCATCTCTCTTTTGTTAACATCCATTTCAAAGGCTCTTAGGGTGTTGATCAGATCTGACAGAGTGACAGGATTAGGATTGTTGAGGAAATCCTTCTTGATCATCATGCATTGTAGGCTCCATTCCTTGGGGAGTGAATCAAGCAGCTTCTTTATTGCAGCACGATTTGTAACAGGATTTCCTGCCTTCTTCATTTTGGTCATCATGTTCAAGAAGCGACTAATGTGACCAGAAAGACTTTCTCCACGAACTCCGCAAAACATGTCGTATTGTTTCTGCACCATATCTCTCTTGCTTTCGATCAGTTCTTCATTTCCTTCATAGTACTCGATTAATGCATTCCAGAGTGCATTCGCAGTTCGGTGTTCTTCAAACATGTTGCAATCGTTGGTTGATAGAGCCATGGTTAGAGCAGCGTGTGCGCGACGATCACGTTGAATGAGAGCCTTGTCTTCATCAGTGAAGGTAGTAGCATCATTGTTAGCAACTATTGCATCTCCTCGAACTACCATTGGAATGTGAGGTCCAGCGGTAACAGAGAGCCACAGATTGTAGTCCGTGTACTCGAAGAACGATTGAATGCGAGTTTTCCAAGTGCTAAAGTCTTCCGCCCCTTTCAACTTTGGTGGGCGAGTGGTAGTTCCAGTTTCAAGTTCCGCTTGAGCAATTGGACTTAGTTGATTTAGCGACATCTTTGCTTGTTTTAGACAAATGTGAGCTGATCAGATCTTAAATTCGCTGACAGGAGACTTAATTTCGCCGATGATCGATGATGATTGAAGACCTTCGCTAGCTAATCCGCTACCTTCGCTGGAGAGTTATGTAATCCTGCACGAGCGATCACGTAACTTCGCTGACAAATCAAAACACAGACAGATGTTAGGTTAATTTCACCGATAACCGTGATAAGAACGCTGTGGTTCGCTATCACGGTTCTCGAAGTCGCCTTCGATAATATCGCTCAAGGGACGATTGACACTATTTCGCTAATGATCAACAATTTCGCTCGAACAATGGTCGGCGAAATTAATGATTATGCGATAAGATCCTCAACGATTTGATTTATTTCGCTATATTCAACGCTGAGTTCGCTGTCTTCAAAAAATAATTTCGCTGTATTAAAATATTCTTCGCTGTCTTCAAGTTATTTTCGCTGGACAGAGGGTTTAACACGAACAAAAACCCTCTAATCACTCGAAAACAGCTCAAAAACCATGTTTTGATGCAACAAAATGTCCAAAATGACTCCCTAATCAAGTATTAACAACAACCTATCGATTAAACACACCAAATCAATCCATTTTAAGCTCAAAAATTTGAAAAACCTTGAAACTTTGAAAAACCTTCAAAACAATGAAAAATCTCAACAAGAACACAACAACCAAGAGCACAAAGGCTCTGATACCAAATTGTAGATCCCAAAATGTATCCGGATCACAGTGGTTGGTTGTTTTAACCCACAACACCTACTGATTAGGTGTTTGAGTTATGTAAAGTCAAAAAGAAACAAAGATGAAGGTGAAGCTAATGGATTAATGAATACAACAAGTGTTGTATTGAATCCAAACAATAAGATATAACAATAAACAACCTTGGATATCAGATTTGAGCACTAGATCAACAAGAGAAGGTAACAACACTAATATTCATCAAAGAGCCAAAAGCTTGGCTAGGTTACAATGCTTGGGGTATTTATAGTGAACTCCTGACTTGCCAGCAAATTTATAAATTTGCTGGAATCTTTAATACACCAAGTCAGGATTCCTATTTCTAGAGAATTACAAAATAAGCCCCTATACATTCAAAATAGCTACAAACTACTATTAAACTAATCCAGCACAAGTATCAACGATCTCATAAGCTCTAACAAGTTTGGAAATCAAACATTAATACATAAAAGATTTGTCTTCACCAAGTGATGTAAGAGTTTAGCCAGGCATGGCCTTTGTTTGACAAGAACTCTTACGATCGATCTTGGATCCCGAGACTACTACACACTCTTAATGATGGAAGATGGATGATGGTGGTGGATGATGGTGTTGTAGTGGTGGCAAGTGTGAGAGAAGTAGTTTGCCACGGGATTGATTGTGTTAGTGCATATGTCTGTCGACTTCGTCTTGTATCAAGTCTTGTGTCTAGATTGGATTGAATGGAGCTCGGTAGGCTAGAAAATTGAAGATTAGAGGTGTTGGACCATTTCGCACAAAATGGAAAAAGCTATTTCATACGAAATGAACATGTCCATTTCACAAGAAATGGTTCATGCTCGTCTCGTGCGAAATGACCCTTCTATAAATAGCTGAGCTTTCAATTCGTTTGAAACAGTTGGTGATTCCAGAGCCGAGGTGCTGCTGAAGTGTCGTTTGATCTGTAATCGTGTCATATCAATATACAAGACAATTAAAGTGAATCTGTGTGTGAATCAAGCTGTAATTAAGTCAATACGTCTGTTTTCGCCTTTCGTATTGATCTAGAACTCTTCTGATAGACTCGTAAAGGTCGAATCTCGATCCTACATGTGGTATCAGAGCTCAGGGGGAAGAGTTCTTACTATTTTAGCTTGTTTTCATCAAAATTTCTAACTTCTACTCATTCTTCTTCACATTTTTCAAAATTAACGGAGTTTTTACGGTTAAAATGAACTGATTTTCACATATAACGTGCGAAACATAGTTTTTATCAATCCTTGAAAGAATTAGACCTAAAATCGACCTATAAGTTTATCAATTTGTCAAAAATCAGATCAATTGGGTGACATAAGCATCATTTCGCACGAAATGAACTCCAATTTCGCTTGAATTTGCCATTCTGTTTGAAAGAGACATCATTTTGCTTGAAAAGAACTTCCATTTCGCACAAAATGGTTCATTAGACCTTCATTTCGCACGGATTGGACCCATTCCGCTTGAAAGTGTCATTTCGCTTGAAAAGAATTTCCATTTCGCACGAATGATCCAGTAGACCCCATTTCGCACGATTTGAACATTGACTCCATTTCGTACCAAATATATAAAAGTCCATTTCATTTCAAAGATTGTCAAGTTTGTTTGAATCGTCATTCTGCGTGAACTTTGTGATTTTGTGGAACATTTTACCGAGACATGGAAGAAGAGTTTTACAACGCGTTTGTTACTACTCCAGCTGCTCCAATTACAGTTGTCGAAACTCTTGAAATCGAAAATGAAACAGGAACATCTCAAAAGCCTCCAAAGCTTATGTACATCAAGGATTTTAAAGGATGGCAAAACCGTTTTGAAATTTGGGTGCAAGCTTATAAATTTGATGCATGGGTTTCGTTGGAGAAAGATTACGAAAAACCAAAAGATGACCGTGGAAATGAAAACCTTTAAGTGACTATTCAGCGAATGAGAAGTTAAAATACACCAGTGAGAAAATGATGATTAGCATTCTCCAACAAGCGGTAAAAGAGGATATCTTTGTTTTGCTTCAACATGAGAACACTACTAGATCAATTTGGTTGGCATTGCTTCAAAAGTTTAAGGGAAGTGCTGATATCTTAAAAAATAAATGTGCTTTACTAAAGAAATCTTTTTAGATGTTTACAGCTAGTAAAGGTGAAACGACTAAGAAGACTATCGATAGATATTGTCATCTTGTCCAGGAAATGAAAAGATTGGAGATAACAAAAGATGATGATGAATGGGTTGATAAGCTATCTGATGCGTTACCACAAGATAAATGGGGAACATATCTGTTGATCTTAAAACATATGAGAAAATCTGAAAGTATGAATTTGTGTAAGTTCATTCAGAAGATTGAAGAACAAGAATTAGATGTTTAGAAAACTGCTATCATGAATAATCCCAGTGCTCAACAAGATGAAAGTTTATACTATAGAGGAAGCAGAGGTGAGACTACTCCGAGTTCAAAGATTCAGACTGCGTTCAGTGCTGATAGTACTTCAGGAACAAATGTTAGTACTACGACTTAAAGTGGTTATTCAAGTTATGATCCGAATTTCTCAACACCAAGTTCTCAACGACAGAGTTCAACAAATCTACAATGCAATGTTACATTGAATATTCAAAATGGTCAAAATTTCTCTCCAGAAATGGCTAAGCAACACATGGCATCACTTGTTACTATGTTAGAATCTTATGAAAGCTTACTTTCTGG
This sequence comes from Helianthus annuus, assembly GCF_002127325.2. Taxonomy (NCBI): domain Eukaryota; kingdom Viridiplantae; phylum Streptophyta; class Magnoliopsida; order Asterales; family Asteraceae; genus Helianthus; species Helianthus annuus. Next base: position 62,575,477 of record NC_035446.2, read on the forward strand.
AAGAATTGGAAATCCGATGCTTACTAAGGAGGATTATGACCAGATTGATCCTAAGGAACTTAAGTTGATGGACCTCAAGTGGTGTTTAGCTAGTGCTGTAAGAAGAGCAGAAAAATTCAAACAAATCACGGATAGAGATGATCTTCGTGATGCTGCTACATCTCCGTTAGGGTTTGATAAATCAAAGGTTATTTTTTTTCGTTGCCGAGAAAAGGGACATTTTAAACGAGAGTGTACAAACAAAGAAGCAACCGAAAGACAAGATCCGTTTGGAAACAACGATTATCATCAAAAAGTGATTTATCATCAGATTGCTCAACAATCGTCATCATCCCTGCTATTGAAGATGGAAAGAAGAAAGCTTATCTAGTAAATCAAGATGATGAAAGATTGGCAGAGGGATTTAGCTGGGATAAATACGTTCCGGCTGATTCAGCATTTGTTGCTCAAATCTTGGAAGAAGAAGCAGTAAAATCTAAGCCAAAAAGAACGAAGATTTTCAGATCATCAGAAAGTGATGAAGATACTGACGATGAGGAAGAGTATATTAATAATGCTAGAGAAAGTTTAGACTCATTCAGTTTTAATTTGTTTTTTGCAGATAAGATCAAGATGTTGAATGAGAAAAAGGTTGCCAGATTGAAGAGAGAATTGGAAGCAAAAAGGATAGCTGAAGAAAATTTGACAGAGAAGGTCGAAGATGAAGAGTGTGAGGTAAAAGTAGAATTTGATAAAGAACAGACGGTGATTGAAAAGGTGGTGGAGAAAATAGTTGAAAAAATTGTTGAAGTTGAAAAAATCGTTGAAGTTGAAAAGATAGTTGAAGATGAAAAGATTGTTGAGGTCACAAAACCATGTCTAAAATGTTTGAAACAATGCAAACATTGTGAAGAGAAAGACAAGAAGATTAGTAAACTAGAAGAGTTGAAAGAAAAATTGTTGTTTGATGTGAAGTATGTAAAAGAATCATATGATGTGCTGAACAGAACAATTGATAACTTGAACAAGACAAACTTAGAAGTAGATGCTGCTATGAAAATGATGAGTTCAACATTAATGTCTAAGCAGAAGGTCATCAATGAGTATATTGAATATTGTGTAAAGCTGAAGTAGGATTTGGAACTCGAAAAGATTGAAAATGAAAGAATCAAATGATTGCTGCTGAGTTATTCATCCTGTGATTATTTGATTGATAGAGTTTATCCTACTGTTGCAGGTCTTGAAGTTTTTCAAGAAAAAAAAAACGGAAGTTACAGATACTGGTAAGAAACAAAGTGTCAAGGATAACAAGTGTCCGCCTCCGATCTGGGAAAGTTATTCTCCCAGAAAACCAAATAAGGAGCAATTAAAAAAGGCTGTCAACATAAAGTTAAAGTCTGAAACCATTGATGAGTTACCAGACAACATTGACGTCATATTCACAGCGTCTGACATTGATCATGAGTCTGAGTTACTAAAGAAAGTGGTTGATCAGGTCTTGGATATGGATGAAGAGTCAAAGTCGGAGTCTAAATTTGAAAGTTCGAGTTCATCAGACAAGAGTCCGAGTTCTCCGGTTAAACGGGTTTACAATAAAAAATTTCTGATGTCGAAAAATAATTTGAATGATGAAACGTTTAAAGTAGCATATACTTTGAATGATTCTGACAAATTATTTTCTGACGAGGAATTTCCAATAAGAAGTGTCAAAAATGAACAGATCAAACAGGTTTTCAAATTAACAGAAATCAATATTTCTGAAATAAAAGATATAAATCTTACTGAAAAACCTAAAAAGTACACTTCAAGAGTTCAACAAAGATTGAACAAGAAAAAGAGTTACAGTTCTGGTTATGGTCTTGAAAAGAAACCAAACCATAACGGTAATTTCAAAAAGAAAGGTTTAGGTTTTATTCCTCCAGAAAATTATAAAAATGAGAAAAATTATAAACCAAAAACTAAATTTGTTTCAGGTACAAGTTCAGAGGAAGAGAAGGAGAAACTATTCAGGAGACAGTCAAACAAAGAGTTTCTCACAGAAAGGAAAAATATTATGATGATGAAATTTGGACCAAGAGTTGATAGAAGAACCTGTTTCAAATGTCAAGAAGTTGGACACATTGCTTGGAATTGCCCCAAGTCCACTCATGCAAAACAGGGAGTTCCTTCTAACTCAGATTTGAAAAAGAAGTGTGTTGATAAAACGAAACAACCAATTGAAAATTTTAAAGAGTTCAAAAATTCAACCTTTGAAGTTGGTGAAAGTTCGAATCGTTTTTACAAAAGAAATGTTGATTTGAACAAACAAAAATGGGTTGTTAAATCTGAAACCAGTTCTGACAATGAATCTGACTCGTCAAAGTCAGAGGAGTCATGTGTTGTGAAAAATGATAAGAATTCCGTTCCAGAAATGAACGATGAAAACTTTCCTCCATTGTCAAAAGAAAATTTGAATTTAAAACTTGGAAAGATTGAGATTTCAGATCAATTCTTTTTTGGTAAAGAAGAATTTGATGCTGAAAAGGTGTTCAATGGGAAAGTGAAATATATTTTTGGGAAGATGGTCGATGGGAAGGTTAAAAGTGCAAAAGAGTTTTATAAATCAAAAAGATGGTGAGTTAACGATGATGAACAATCACCCAAGGCTGGTAAGGCTTGGGTGATAACTTTTTCTACTTAAAATCCTGACTTGCCGGAGCTCCCAAGTTGGTAATCGTGGAGCAGGAATCGGCATCTTTCTTGAGAAATTCACAACTGTGATATTTCGACCTACAGGTGGTGGTAGTATTTTTGAAAATTGTCATATTTTGATTTACAAGTGGTTAATCAAGGTCATTAAGTTGAACTTGATTTAACTTTCATACAAGTGATTGAGAAAACAATGTGATGAAAACCCCAATCTTACAAGTGGTTTCAACAAAACTAATTTTCCGGAAAAACCATTTTGATTAAAACAAACTTAAGTGTTTTGGAATCATAATGGGAAAATAGTTTCTTGTAAGGGGGAGTTCTGATTGTTTATGCCAAGTAAATGGAGAATTGAAGCTTGGATCATTGGTTTATCAATTTTTTTTTAAATGGTTTTGAATTTTAGCGGGAGTAAGAAAATTTCAGAAAATCCAAAAACATTAGAAAATTTGAAAAAGTCAAAAACATGATAAAAACCAAAAATGAGTTTTGTTGTGAAAAAGAGGAAATGATAGTATATCAGTGGACTATCACAGCACGCTAAAGATTTGGAAAGTCAAAATGTGATAAACGATCTCACTGAGGATATGCTAGTAGGTTTTTATACATTCAGTAGATTGTTTTCGAGATATAAACTTAAATATCAATACTTGCTTATTTTGTGGGGAACATCTCTCGGATATATAGGTAACCCCTGAAATCTTGTTTGAAGGACTTTCTATTTCTGACATACTAGGTCTTTGTGCGTGATGATATCTGGGGTATTATACTTGAACTTCTGATTTTGCGGAAGCAATAGCCTAGTTCTCGTATAATGCTCCGCACTGCTTTAAATCTTAAAGGTCACCCTCAGCATAAAAAATGATGAAACATTGCAAAATGCTAATCATGTGTTGTTGAAGAAAAGATCCCCAAACGGGACACACCAAAAGACGAGCCATCATCTCTTTGTCTGAACGGAAGTTCTAACCTGAGCTCTCATGGTCTCGCATTACCCGATTACAGATATCATTAGTGTACTTTCACCTGTAAGACTGAATATAGAAGTCTGGATACAGGAGTATATTCTGAGGTGGGACACGCGAATAAGTTTAAGTCATTAAAACATTAATCTCGTATCTCGAAACAATTGAACTTTGTGTGAAAATTTAAGTGATCAGTATACTAACAATCTAAGTGAATTATTTAGAACTTAAAATGTCTAAAACTTAACGGTGTTAGTGATTTGTCTCATAAACTGATATGATCCTCTTACACAAAATCACAAAAATATTGTTTGTAAATATTTGTTTACTGCATTTCAAAAACCCAAAAAGATTTTCAGTGTGTTTTAGCATAAAATTTTGAAAATACAAAAAGATTTTATTTCATCTTATTTTCGACAACTGATGTTGAAAGGCTGATTTTCAAAATTCCAAGTGCTGAACATGATGAACAAAAGGTTTAGGAGAGTTAGATTTGAAATAAAAAAATTATATTTTTACAAATGGTCATCAGAGATTAGTAATGTTAAATCATTTTGATCGATATCTACCAAGTGGTGTCTAAATTTGTCAAATTTTAAATTTGTGAAATTTATTGTGAGGTAGAGAATGTGCAGGTTTGCCAGAGTTCGACTGTCACACCCCCAAAATCCACCTGCGGAGTATCACCGCTTGGGAGCGTGACTGACCAGGATCAAGCCACCAATCATATCGAACGTGTAATTTATACCAATTATAATAAATGTAAACCAATCATTCAATACGATAGGTGTTCAAAGCATAATCATAGTTTATAAGTATAGCGGAAGCATAAGTACGGAAACCCAATTGTGTAACATAAGTTCAATAAGTTTCAAAACATAGTCCATGCTCCACAACGACCTGCTCCTCCCTGTGCAAGCTCCATATGTATCTAACGACCTGCAAGGCATGTAACAGAGGATCAACAACTAGTTGAGCGAGTTCACAGTTAACAGTTCAGTAATAGTACAGTGTGAGTAGTAGTATGTTCGTTCGTTATGTCATGTATCATATTAGTTTCCATCGCGGCCTCCCAGGTAGGTATGCGAAGATATTAGGGGATGTTCATCCCGTGTATTCTAGACTAGGTTTACCTGTATCGCGGCCTACCAGGCAGGTGTGCGAAGATTAGTAAATTACAGTTCGCGGCCTTCCAAAGGCAGGTGTGCGAAGTCAGTCATAATATCGCGGCCAACCCTTGGCAGGTGTGCGAAGATCAGTTCAATAAGTGTTACTAGTCTAGTAGTAGTTCTAACAGTGGAGTATGTACAATAGTTCATCAAATCACATCACTACGTTCCAGTATAGATAAGTACCAGTAAATAATCAAATCCCATTCCCACCCTGGGAACCCCATGCCTTGGCTGTGTGAACTCACCTTGGTTTGCTCGGTATGTTATTGCTTCTAGGGTTTATAAATCTCTAAGTCCGTAACACACGACCTAGGATGTGTTGCACATGATACGATGTAAGTGTTTGCATCAAATTAGGGTTTGCAAATCGTTGGCATTCAAGCGGTTGTGTCTTGTGTGTTTATTGTGTACATGATGATATCACATAGAATGTTCACGCATGTAGAACCATACAGTTGCATTCAGTATCATACAATTATACATATACAGAATCATACATCACACAAACAGTTAATCATATTCACATAATTCATGCGTCACGTCTTTGATTTCATAGTTTAGTCTAACGTATTCTTTGTTCATATAACGCACATTATTGTACATGTAACACACACATGCAATCCCATCTATGATAGCTCATCTATTCATCTAGTGTCGTCTAATAACCGTATAATATGTGTTTAGCTCAAATAGTCAGTATACAGACACACATAATGTACTCGCACACTTCAAGTCTAGTTAATAAACATGTGCAGCCCATTGTCTAGACAAGGCCCAATTAGATAAAGCTTAACCCAACCAGCCCAACTAACTCGGACCCTATGCTTACCATCTATCGAAATTCGGACAAGTGAGGGGGTGAAACTCGGACCAAAGGTGGTGTGGGGATTGGAAACTCGGATCATATGGGTGGAGGGTAAAAAGTCGGACATGGGGGGGGGGGGTTTCCTCATGAAACTCGGACCCCCTCATGTGTCAAAGGTCGGACAAAGGTGAGCCATTAAACTCGGACATGAAACAACATATTAAACTCGGACATGTGATATCATATTAAACTCGGTCATGTGATATTATATTAAACTCGGACGTGAACATCATATTAAACTCGGACATGAAACAACATATTAAACTCAGACATGTGATATCATATTAAACTCGGTCATGTGGTATTATATTAAACTCGGACATGAACATCATATTAAACTCAGACATGTGATATCATATTAAACTCGGTCATGTGGTATTATATTAAACTCGGACATGAACATCATATTAAACTCGGTCATGACTTGATGATAAGAAACTTGGACAACATCACACATTCAAACCTCGGACATCACAATGAGTTTAAGGTCGGACATAATATGCTATCAAAAAAACTCGGACCATGTGTGTTTGTATAAGAAACTCGGACTCAATAACTTATAGAAACTCGGACTTTATTCATGAATCAAAACTCAGACAATCACAATCACGATTGCAACAGTTACGCACACATTCAACAGTTACGTTCTTATAGTTCATATGATCTATAACCCTAATTCATGTTCTCATAATGCAGAATCAATCGATCATCAATCATTTTGACCAAATCACTTATCTAAATCATCAGGCAATCATCACTCAACAATCAACGCCAATTCCCAATAATCAGAATCCAAAACCACAATCACAGAACATCATATAAAAGCTAGGGTTTTCGCATAATCAAGAATCAAGAACAACAACAAATCAAATAATCAATTAGGGTTTACAAGTATTACAATGATTAATAAACAATTAATCACAAACAACGATTAAACAATTACCTTGAATGATTCTAGAGAAACAATGATGGTGGTGATGATTGCTAGAGAGCCAAAGGAATGAAAGTACGTGCTTGGATTCTTGTGAGAGGTTTAGTGAATGATTTAGGGTTAAGTATAGTTTAAGTTCACTAATGGCCCTCTACACCCTTAACTATTATATTTTACAATAGTACACCATCTCAAATAGTTTCACAGTTTCACCACCAAGTTTATACATTTGACAAGTTTATCACAATTAACACATAGTCATGCACAATCATACAACACACCTCATTGTATCAAAACATATACAATTCCCTAACAACCAATTGTGAAATCAATCGACTAAATAATACAAGAACGTGCAATAATTGCGAAATAGAAATCTTGGAATTTCGAGTTGTCACATTATCCCCAACTTAAAAGAAATTTCGTCCCGAAATTTGGTACGCACTCACTGAGGAAGCTAGATAAGCTGTATTGTTCACTGGTTTTCCCGGGGTATCACATCATCCCCCCGTTGATTTGGAATTTCGTCCCGAAATTCAGTATTAGTAGCTTCAGCCTCAGTAGTGGATGCATTAGTTCCGAATAACTGGGGATACTTTTCTTTCATTTGGTCTTCGCGTACCCAGGTGTACTCTGGGCCACGTCGGGAGTTCCAACGAACTCGAACAAGAGGGATTCTCTTGTGTTTGAGGACCTTAACATCCCGGTCCGTGATTTCAACTGATTCCTCGACGAACTGCAACCGCTCGTCGATAGTGAGTTCCTTAAAAGGAACTATGAGGGTCTCATCTGACAGGCACTTCTTCAGATTCGACACGTGAAACACGTTGTGAACTGCACCGAGTTCAGCTGGTAGGTTTAGCTTGTAGGTCACTTTGCCTATTTTCTCAATGATCTCGAACGGTCCGCCATACCGCGGATTTAGTTTGCCCCGTTTGCCACACCCTTCCAGGGTGAGACTTTAAGTAAAAACCCGGTCCCCGACCTGAAATTCCAATGGCTTTCTACGCTTGCCCGCGTAGGCTTTCTGACGGTCGTGAGCTGCCGCCATGCGTTGTCGTATTTGTGCAATCCGTTCAGTAGCGTCAACTACCATTTCTGGTCCTGTAATCTGACTATCCCCTACCTCTGCCCAACAGAGAGGTGACCGGCATTTACGTCCGTACAATGCCTCGAATGGAGCGGCTTGTGTGCTGGTGTGATAACTGTTATAATACGAAAACTCCACCAAAGGGAGATGTTTTTCCCAGCCGTTGCCGAAATCGATAACACATGCCTGAAGCATGTCTTCAAGAGTCTGGATCGTTCGCTCAGACTGCCCATCTGTCTGAGGATGATATGCTGTGCTCATGTCTAATCGTGAGCCGAAATATTTGTGCATCGCTTGCCATAGCTCTGACGTGAATCGTGCATCCCGATCCGAGATAATAGAGGTGGGCACTCCGTGCCTCAAAACAACTTCTTTAAGATAGATGTCTGCGGGAGTGGAGAACTTATCCGTTTCCTTTATAGCCAGGAAGTGTGCAGACTTGGTGAGTCGATCCACGATCACCCATATAGTATCATTCCCACGCTGGGATCTGGGTAGGCCTGTAACGAAATCCATGGAAATTTCTTCCCATTTTCATTGTGGTATCCTGGGTTGCTGAAGTAGGCCTGCGGGTTTCTGATATTCAACTTTGACTCTTGCACAGGTCAGGCACTTGCTAACATAGGTGGCGATGTGGGCCTTCATGCTTGGCCACCAATAAGTAGTTCTGATGTCGTGGTACATTTTGTCCGACCCTGGATGTACCGAGTAGCGAGACTTGTGTGCTTCGCCATCACAAGCTCTCGTAAACCGCCATAAAGTGGGACCCAAATACGCCCCGTTACATAGTAGGCGCCGTCTTCCTTTTGTTCCATTCGTTGCCTTGAACCGCGTAAGGCTTCAGCCATGACGTTTTCGGGTTTCAATGCTTCTATCTGAGCAGCTCGTATCTGTGCAGGAAGACTGGACTGAATAGTAAGCCGTAGCGCTCGCACGCGCTTAGGTAGGGTGTCCTTTCGACTGAGGGCGTCGGCCACAACATTGGCCTTGCCTGGATGATACTTGATGGCGCATTCGTAGTCGTTCAGTAGTTCAACCCATCTCCGTTGACGCATGTTCAGATCCTTCTGCTTAATGATATGCTCGAGACTCCTGTGATCGGTGTAAATCGTGCACCTGGTACCGTGCAGGTAGTGTCGCCATATCTTAAGCGCGAAAACAACGGCTCCCAGCTCTAAATCGTGCTTTGTGTAGTTCCGTTCATGAACTTTGAGTTGTCGCGAAGCGTAGGCAATAACTTTATCCCGTTGCATCAATACACACCCAAGACCCTGTATCGATGCGTCACAATAAACCACGAAGTCATCTGTGCCCTCCGGCAGTGAGAGAATAGGTGCGCTGCAAAGCCTATCCTTTAGGTACTGAAAAGCGGTTTCTTGGGAATCTCCCCAACGGTAGGTGACACCCTTCTGTGTCAGTAGTGTGAGCGGCTGAGCGATCTTGGAGAAGTCCTTGATGAACCGTCTGTAGTAACCCGCCAAACCCAAGAATTGGCATATTTCCGTTGGTGTACGCGGTGCAGGCCAGTTCCTGATCGAATCTACCTTGGATGGATCGACATGAATCCCATCCCTGCTCACCACATGGCCTAAGAAGTGGACTTCACGAAGCCAGAAGTCGCATTTTGAAAACTTGGCGTACAGTTGCTCCTTTCGAAGAAGTTCCAAAATCAATCGTAGATGCTGCTCGTGTTCCTCCTGACTCTTGGAGTAAATCAGAATGTCGTCGATGAAGACAATCACAAACTTGTCTAAGTACGGCTTGCACACCCTGTTCATAAGGTCCATAAATACGGCAGGCGCGTTCGTTAACCCGTATGGCATGACAAGAAACTCGTAGTGACCGTAACGAGTTCTGAATGCGGTTTTGGAGACGTCCTCATCCCGGACTCTCTGCTGATGATACCCTGACCTCAAGTCTATCTTGGAGTAGTAACACGACCCTTGCAACTGGTCGAATAAGTCATCTATGCGCGGAAGAGGATAACGGTTCTTCACCGTCACCTTATTGAGTTCACGGTAGTCGATGCACATTCTGAACGTACCGTCTTTCTTCTTCACAAATAATTGGTATCCAATAGTTCTTGTAGCTCCCCAAGGCGAAGAGATAGGTCGGATAAATCCCTTATCCGAGGTTTCTTGTAGCTGCGTCGATAGTTCTTCCGATTCTGATGGAGCTAAGCGATACGGTGTTCGAGCTATGGGTGCTGCTCCTGGAGCGAGCTCGATTTGCAATTCGTCCTGACGATGAGGCGGTAGACCAGGTAAGTCTTTAGGAAACACCTGAGGAAAGTTGCGTACAACTGAAATATCCTCCAGCTTCTTTTCCTTTGCTGATGCGTCAGTGACAAGTGCCAGGATTGCAGTGTGCCCCTTTCGTAAACATTTCTGCGCCTTTAAGAAGGAGATGATGCCAACCATAGCACCACTCTTGTCGCCTTGAACTTCGAGAGGTTCTTGACCAGAACGAGGAATGCGAACAATCTCTTCTTTGCATAGGATTTCTGCTTGTTGTCGCTAGGAGTAGCGGGAGTAGCAGAGGTGGTAGCGGTAGTAATAGCGCTGATACAACTAGGCAGCCTGTTCCGTTCCACTGCCCGATCCGTGAGGCGATGAGCAAGACACTGAATGTCTTGGATATTATCGAGGTTAGCCGATGCAGCATGGCTCTGAATCTCTGAGGCTAGACCCTTGAGGTACAATTCGATACGCTTGCTTGGAGGGTCCACCATGGTTGGACACATAATGGCCAGTTCGTTCGTCCGATTCGTATGAGCTTCACTTTCTGACCCCGTCATTTTCAAACGGTAAAGCTCCACTTCCAACTTGTGGATGTCATCACGCGTGCAGTATTCCCTTTTAATGCGTTCTTTGAATCCGTTTCAGGGGGTGGCGTTAGCAGCTGCCAACACTAGTATCTGTACTTGTGTGTTCCACCAGGTTAGCGTGATTCCTTCAAAGTACCAGTGGCGTGCTTGACCCTGCGAGCCTCAGGGCATTCACACATCTCGAATACTGACTCGAGCTTCCCGAACCAATGGAGTAGTCCCACTGCTCCTTCTGTGCCACTGAATGTGCTTGGACGACAGTCCATGAAGTTCTTGAATGTGCAGGCAGGTTGCTGTGCGTTCTGACCCGTTGCGCGAGGAAGATAGGTCAAGGTTAAGCGCGAGAGTTGGGTCACGAGAGTAGGATCTAACATCCTAGGGTAGGTTTGGAATTGTAGGTTATACCTCCTGCTTGTGCGACTGCAACCGCCGCAGCAACTTGTTCGTTAATGAGAGCCGTCAACTGGGCTTGAATCATGTTAACACGTCCAGACATGATCGAGCAGTAAGGGTAGCATAAGAATGAATGGTTCGCGAGTAGTGCGATGACAGAAAAGTGTAGGCACATGGGTGTTCTCAAGCAGTAACAAGTAGTGAGCAAAGTAATGTAAGCATACTACGAGCAAAGTTCTATGCAATACTAGCATGTAGGCAATAAACATAAACCTTATTACCTAGGATGTCGAGTCTTGCACGTGGAGCGAAGCGTCGTTGTGGATCGTTGAGAGCACTGTTCGGGTTATAGTCTGGTTTTAATAAAAACGTTTTCCCATATTAAAACCAAGTTCTCTATAACCAATGGCTCTGATACCAATCTGTCACACCCCCAAAATCCACCTACGGAGTATCACCACTTGGGAGCGTGACTGACCAGGATCAAGCCACCAATCATATCGAACGTGTAATTTATACCAATTATAATAAATGTAAACCAATCATTCAATACGATAGGTGTTCAAAGCATAATCATAGTTTATAAGTATAGCGGAAGCATAAGTACGGAAACCCAATTGTGTAACATAAGTTCAATAAGTTTCAAAACATAGTCCATGCTCCACAACGACCTGCTCCTCCCTGTGCAAGCTCCATATGTATCTAACGACCTGCAAGGCATGTAACAGAGGATCAACAACTAGTTGAGCGAGTTCACAGTTAACAGTTCAGTAATAGTACAGTGTGAGTAGTAGTATGTTCGTTCGTTATGTCATGTATCATATTAGTTTCCATCGCGGCCTCCCAGGCAGGTATGCGAAGATATTAGGGGATGTTCATCCCGTGTATTCTAGACTAGGTTTACCTGTATCGCGGCCTACCAGGCAGGTGTGCGAAGATTAGTAAATTACAGTTCGCGGCCTTCCAAAGGCAGGTGTGCGAAGTCAGTCATAATATCGCGGCCAACCCTTGGCAGGTGTGCGAAGATCAGTTCAATAAGTGTTACTAGTCTAGTAGTAGTTCTAACAGTGGAGTATGTACAATAGTTCATCAAATCACATCACTACGTTCCAGTATAGATAAGTACCAGTAAATAATCAAATCCCATTCCCACCCTGGGAACCCCATGCCTTGGCTGTGTGAACTCACCTTGGTTTGCTCGGTATGTTATTGCTTCTAGGGTTTATAAATCTCTAAGTCCGTAACACACGACCTAGGATGTGTTGCACATGATACGATGTAAGTGTTTGCATCAAATTAGGGTTTGCAAATCGTTGGCATTCAAGCGGTTGTGTCTTGTGTGTTTATTGTGTACATGATGATATCACATAGAATGTTCACGCATGTAGAACCATACAGTTGCATTCAGTATCATACAATTATACATATACAGAATCATACATCACACAAATAGTTAATCATATTCACATAATTCATGCGTCACGTCTTTGATTTCATAGTTTAGTCTAACGTATTCTTTGTTCATATAACGCACATTATTGTACATGTAACACACACATGCAATCCCATCTATGATAGCTCATCTATTCATCTAGTGTCGTCTAATAACCGTATAATATGTGTTTAGCTCAAATAGTCAGTATACAGACACACATAATGTACTCGCACACTTCAAGTCTAGTTAATAAACATGTGCAGCCCATTGTCTAGACAAGGCCCAATTAGATAAAGCTTAACCCAACCGGCCCAACTAACTCGGACCCTATGCTTACCATCTATCGAAATTCGGACAAGTGAGGGGGTGAAACTCGGACCAAAGGTGGTGTGGGGATTGGAAACTCGGATCATATGGGTGGAGGGTAAAAAGTCGGACATGGGGGGGGGGGGGGGTTTCCTCATGAAACTCGGACCCCCTCATGTGTCAAAGGTCGGACAAAGGTGAGCCATTAAACTCGGACATGAAACAACATATTAAACTCGGACATGTGATATCATATTAAACTCGGTCATGTGATATTATATTAAACTCGGACATGAACATCATATTAAACTCGGACATGAAACAACATATTAAACTCAGACATGTGATATCATATTAAACTCGGTCATGTGGTATTATATTAAACTCGGACATGAACATCATATTAAACTCAGACATGTGATATCATATTAAACTCGGTCATGTGGTATTATATTAAACTCGGACATGAACATCATATTAAACTCGGTCATGACTTGATGATAAGAAACTTGGACAACATCACACATTCAAACCTCGGACATCACAATGAGTTTAAGGTCGGACATAATATGCTATCAAAAAAACTCGGACCATGTGTGTTTGTATAAGAAACTCGGACTCAATAACTTATAGAAACTCGGACTTTATTCATGAATCAAAACTCAGACAATCACAATCACGTTTGCAACAGTTACGCACACATTCAACAGTTACGTTCTTATAGTTCATATGATCTATAACCCTAATTCATGTTCTCATAATGCAGAATCAATCGATCATCAATCATTTTGACCAAATCACTTATCTAAATCATCAGGCAATCATCACTCAACAATCAACGCCAATTCCCAATAATCAGAATCCAAAACCACAATCACAGAACATCATATAAAAGCTAGGGTTTTCGCATAATCAAGAATCAAGAACAACAACAAATCAAATAATCAATTAGGGTTTACAAGTATTACAATGATTAATAAACAATTAATCACAAACAACGATTAAACAATTACCTTGAATGATTCTAGAGAAACAATGATGGTGGTGATGATTGCTAGAGAGCCAAAGGAATGAAAGTACGTGCTTGGATTCTTGTGAGAGGTTTAGTGAATGATTTAGGGTTAAGTATAGTTGAAGTTCACTAATGGCCCTCTACACCCTTAACTATTATATTTTACAATAGTACACCATCTCAAATAGTTTCACAGTTTCACCACCAAGTTTATACATTTGACAAGTTTATCACAATTAACACATAGTCATGCACAATCATACAACACACCTCATTGTATCAAAACATATACAATTCCCTAACAACCAATTGTGAAATCAATCGACTAAATAATACAAGAACGTGCAATAATTGCGAAATAGAAATCTTGGAATTTCGAGTTGTCACATTATCCCCAACTTAAAAGAAATTTCGTCCCGAAATTTGGTACGCACTCACTGAGGAAGCTAGATAAGCTGTATTGTTCACTGGTTTTCCCGGGGTATCACATCATCCCCCCGTTGATTTGGAATTTCGTCCCGAAATTCAGTATTAGTAGCTTCAGCCTCAGTAGTGGATGCATTAGTTCCGAATAACTGGGGATACTTTTCTTTCATTTGGTCTTCGCGTACCCAGGTGTACTCTGGGCCACGTCGGGAGTTCCAACGAACTCGAACAAGAGGGATTCTCTTGTGTTTGAGGACCTTAACATCCCGGTCCGTGATTTCAACTGATTCCTCGACGAACTGCAACCGCTCGTCGATAGTGAGTTCCTTAAAAGGAACTATGAGGGTCTCATCTGACAGGCACTTCTTCAGATTCGACACGTGAAACACGTTGTGAACTGCACCGAGTTCAGCTGGTAGGTTTAGCTTGTAGGTCACTTTGCCTATTTTCTCAATGATCTCGAACGGTCCGCCATACCGCGGATTTAGTTTGCCCCGTTTGCCACACCCTTCCAGGGTGAGACTTTAAGTAAAAACCCGGTCCCCGACCTGAAATTCCAATGGCTTTCTACGCTTGCCCGCGTAGGCTTTCTGACGGTCGTGAGCTGCCGCCATGCGTTGTCGTATTTGTGCAATCCGTTCAGTAGCGTCAACTACCATTTCTGGTCCTGTAATCTGACTATCCCCTACCTCTGCCCAACAGAGAGGTGACCGGCATTTACGTCCGTACAATGCCTCGAATGGAGCGGCTTGTGTGCTGGTGTGATAACTGTTATAATACGAAAACTCCACCAAAGGGAGATGTTTTTCCCAGCCGTTGCCGAAATCGATAACACATGCCTGAAGCATGTCTTCAAGAGTCTGGATCGTTCGCTCAGACTGCCCATCCGTCTGAGGATGATATGCTGTGCTCATGTCTAATCGTGAGCCGAAATATTTGTGCATCGCTTGCCATAGCTCTGACGTGAATCGTGCATCCCGATCCGAGATAATAGAGGTGGGCACTCCGTGCCTCAAAACAACTTCTTTAAGATAGATGTCTGCGGGAGTGGAGAACTTATCCGTTTCCTTTATAGCCAGGAAGTGTGCAGACTTGGTGAGTCGATCCACGATCACCCATATAGTATCATTCCCACGCTGGGATCTGGGTAGGCCTGTAACGAAATCCATGGAAATTTCTTCCCATTTTCATTGTGGTATCCTGGGTTGCTGAAGTAGGCCTGCGGGTTTCTGATATTCAACTTTGACTCTTGCACAGGTCAGGCACTTGCCAACATAGGTGGCGATGTGGGCCTTCATGCTTGGCCACCAATAAGTAGTTCTGATGTCGTGGTACATTTTGTCCGACCCTGGATGTACCGAGTAGCGAGACTTGTGTGCTTCGCCATCACAAGCTCTCGTAAACCGCCATAAAGTGGGACCCAAATACGCCCCGTTACATAGTAGGCGCCGTCTTCCTTTTGTTCCATTCGTTGCCTTGAACCGCGTAAGGCTTCAGCCATGACGTTTTCGGGTTTCAATGCTTCTATCTGAGCAGCTCGTATCTGTGCAGGAAGACTAGACTGAATAGTAAGCCGTAGCGCTCGCACGCGCTTAGGTAGGGTGTCCTTTCGACTGAGGACGTCGGCCACAACATTGGCCTTGCCTGGATGATACTTGATGGCGCATTCGTAGTCGTTCAGTAGTTCAACCCATCTCCGTTGACGCATGTTCAGATCCTTCTGCTTAATGATATGCTCGAGACTCCTGTGATCGGTGTAAATCGTGCACCTGGTACCGTGCAGGTAGTGTCGCCATATCTTAAGCGCGAAAACAACGGCTCCCAGCTCTAAATCGTGCTTTGTGTAGTTCCGTTCATGAACTTTGAGTTGTCGCGAAGCGTAGGCAATAACTTTATCCCGTTGCATCAATACACACCCAAGACCCTGTATCGATGCGTCACAATAAACCACGAAGTCATCTGTGCCCTCCGGCAGTGAGAGAATAGGTGCGCTGCAAAGCCTATCCTTTAGGTACTGAAAAGCGGTTTCTTGGGAATCTCCCCAACGGTAGGTGACACCCTTCTGTGTCAGTAGTGTGAGCGGCTGAGCGATCTTGGAGAAGTCCTTGATGAACCGTCTGTAGTAACCCGCCAAACCCAAGAATTGGCATATTTCCGTTGGTGTACGCGGTGCAGGCCAGTTCCTGATCGAATCTACCTTGGATGGATCGACATGAATCCCATCCCTGCTCACCACATGGCCTAAGAAGTGGACTTCACGAAGCCAGAAGTCGCATTTTGAAAACTTGGCGTACAGTTGCTCCTTTCGAAGAAGTTCCAAAATCAATCGTAGATGCTGCTCGTGTTCCTCCTGACTCTTGGAGTAAATCAGAATGTCGTCGATGAAGACAATCACAAACTTGTCTAAGTACGGCTTGCACACCCTGTTCATAAGGTCCATAAATACGGCAGGCGCGTTCGTTAACCCGTATGGCATGACAAGAAACTCGTAGTGACCGTAACGAGTTCTGAATGCGGTTTTGGAGACGTCCTCATCCCGGACTCTCTGCTGATGATACCCTGACCTCAAGTCTATCTTGGAGTAGTAACACGACCCTTGCAACTGGTCGAATAAGTCATCTATGCGCGGAAGAGGATAACGGTTCTTCACCGTCACCTTATTGAGTTCACGGTAGTCGATGCACATTCTGAACGTACCGTCTTTCTTCTTCACAAATAATTGGTATCCAATAGTTCTTGTAGCTCCCCAAGGCGAAGAGATAGGTCGGATAAATCCCTTATCCGAGGTTTCTTGTAGCTGCGTCGATAGTTCTTCCGATTCTGATGGAGCTAAGCGATACGGTGTTCGAGCTATGGGTGCTGCTCCTGGAGCGAGCTCGATTTGCAATTCGTCCTGACGATGAGGCGGTAGACCAGGTAAGTCTTTAGGAAACACCTGAGGAAAGTTGCGTACAACTGAAATATCCTCCAGCTTCTTTTCCTTTGCTGATGCGTCAGTGACAAGTGCCAGGATTGCAGTGTGCCCCTTTCGTAAACATTTCTGCGCCTTTAAGAAGGAGATGATGCCAACCACAGCACCACTCTTGTCGCCTTGAACTTCGAGAGGTTCTTGACCAGAACGAGGAATGCGAACAATCTCTTCTTTGCATAGGATTTCTGCTTGTTGTCGCTAGGAGTAGCGGGAGTAGCAGAGGTGGTAGCGGTAGTAATAGCGCTGATACAACTAGGCAGCCTGTTCCGTTCCACTGCCCGATCCGTGAGGCGATGAGCAAGACACTGAATGTCTTGGATATTATCGAGGTTAGCCGATGCAGCATGGCTCTGAATCTCTGAGGCTAGACCCTTGAGGTACAATTCGATACGCTTGCTTGGAGGGTCCACCATGGTTGGACACATAATGGCCAGTTCGTTCGTCCGATTCGTATGAGCTTCACTTTCTGACCCCGTCATTTTCAAATGGTAAAGCTCCACTTCCAACTTGTGGATGTCATCACGCGTGCAGTATTCCCTTTTAATGCGTTCTTTGAATCCGTTTCAGGGGGTGGCGTTAGCAGCTGCCAACACTAGTATCTGTACTTGTGTGTTCCACCAGGTTAGCGTGATTCCTTCAAAGTACCAGTGGCGTGCTTGACCCTGCGAGCCTCAGGGCATTCACACATCTCGAATACTGACTCGAGCTTCCCGAACCAATGGAGTAGTCCCACTGCTCCTTCTGTGCCACTGAATGTGCTTGGACGACAGTCCATGAAGTTCTTGAATGTGCAGGCAGGTTGCTGTGCGTTCTGACCCGTTGCGCGAGGAAGATAGGTCAAGGTTAAGCGCGAGAGTTGGGTCACGAGAGTAGGATCTAACATCCTAGGGTAGGTTTGGAATTGTAGGTTATACCTCCTGCTTGTGCGACTGCAACCGCCGCAGCAACTTGTTCGTTAATGAGAGCCGTCAACTGGGCTTGAATCATGTTAACACGTCCAGACATGATCGAGCAGTAAGGGTAGCATAAGAATGAATGGTTCGCGAGTAGTGCGATGACAGAAAAGTGTAGGCACATGGGTGTTCTCAAGCAGTAACAAGTAGTGAGCAAAGTAATGTAAGCATACTACGAGCAAAGTTCTATGCAATACTAGCATGTAGGCAATAAACATAAACCTTATTACCTAGGATGTCGAGTCTTGCACGTGGAGCGAAGCGTCGTTGTGGATCGTTGAGAGCACTGTTCGGGTTATAGTCTGGTTTTAATAAAAACGTTTTCCCATATTAAAACCAAGTTCTCTATAACCAATGGCTCTGATACCAATCTGTCACACCCCCAAAATCCACCTACGGAGTATCACCGCTTGGGAGCGTGACTGACCAGGATCAAGCCACCAATCATATCGAACGTGTAATTTATACCAATTATAATAAATGTAAACCAATCATTCAATACGATAGGTGTTCAAAGCATAATCATAGTTTATAAGTATAGCGGAAGCATAAGTACGGAAACCCAATTGTGTAACATAAGTTCAATAAGTTTCAAAACATAGTCCATGCTCCACAACGACCTGCTCCTCCCTGTGCAAGCTCCATATGTATCTAACGACCTGCAAGGCATGTAACAGAGGATCAACAACTAGTTGAGCGAGTTCACAGTTAACAGTTCAGTAATAGTACAGTGTGAGTAGTAGTATGTTCGTTCGTTATGTCATGTATCATATTAGTTTCCATCGCGGCCTCCCAGGCAGGTATGCGAAGATATTAGGGGATGTTCATCCCGTGTATTCTAGACTAGGTTTACCTGTATCGCGGCCTACTAGGCAGGTGTGCGAAGATTAGTAAATTACAGTTCGCGGCCTTCCAAAGGCAGGTGTGCGAAGTCAGTCATAATATCGCGGCCAACCCTTGGCAGGTGTGCGAAGATCAGTTCAATAAGTGTTACTAGTCTAGTAGTAGTTCTAACAGTGGAGTATGTACAATAGTTCATCAAATCACATCACTACGTTCCAGTATAGATAAGTACCAGTAAATAATCAAATCCCATTCCCACCCTGGGAACCCCATGCCTTGGCTGTGTGAACTCACCTTGGTTTGCTCGGTATGTTATTGCTTCTAGGGTTTATAAATCTCTAAGTCCGTAACACACGACCTAGGATGTGTTGCACATGATACGATGTAAGTGTTTGCATCAAATTAGGGTTTGCAAATCGTTGGCATTCAAGCGGTTGTGTCTTGTGTGTTTATTGTGTACATGATGATATCACATAGAATGTTCACGCATGTAGAACCATACAGTTGCATTCAGTATCATACAATTATACATATACAGAATCATACATCACACAAACAGTTAATCATATTCACATAATTCATGCGTCACGTCTTTGATTTCATAGTTTAGTCTAACGTATTCTTTGTTCATATAACGCACATTATTGTACATGTAACACACACATGCAATCCCATCTATGATAGCTCATCTATTCATCTAGTGTCGTCTAATAACCGTATAATATGTGTTTAGCTCAAATAGTCAGTATACAGACACACATAATGTACTCGCACACTTCAAGTCTAGTTAATAAACATGTGCAGCCCATTGTCTAGACAAGGCCCAATTAGATAAAGCTTAACCCAACCGGCCCAACTAACTCGGACCCTATGCTTACCATCTATCGAAATTCGGACAAGTGAGGGGGTGAAACTCGGACCAAAGGTGGTGTGGGGATTGGAAACTCGGATCATATGGGTGGAGGGTAAAAAGTCGGACATGGGGGGGGGGGGTTTCCTCATGAAACTCGGACCCCCTCATGTGTCAAAGGTCGGACAAAGGTGAGCCATTAAACTCGGACATGAAACAACATATTAAACTCGGACATGTGATATCATATTAAACTCGGTCATGTGATATTATATTAAACTCGGACATGAACATCATATTAAACTCGGACATGAAACAACATATTAAACTCAGACATGTGATATCATATTAAACTCGGTCATGTGGTATTATATTAAACTCGGACATGAACATCATATTAAACTCAGACATGTGATATCATATTAAACTCGGTCATGTGGTATTATATTAAACTCGGACATGAACATCATATTAAACTCGGTCATGACTTGATGATAAGAAACTTGGACAACATCACACATTCAAACCTCGGACATCACAATGAGTTTAAGGTCGGACATAATATGCTATCAAAAAAACTCGGACCATGTGTGTTTGTATAAGAAACTCAGACTCAATAACTTATAGAAACTCGGACTTTATTCATGAATCAAAACTCAGACAATCACAATCACGATTGCAACAGTTACGCACACATTCAACAGTTACGTTCTTATAGTTCATATGATCTATAACCCTAATTCATGTTCTCATAATGCAGAATCAATCGATCATCAATCATTTTGACCAAATCACTTATCTAAATCATCAGGCAATCATCACTCAACAATCAACGCCAATTCCCAATAATCAGAATCCAAAACCACAATCACAGAACATCATATAAAAGCTAGGGTTTTCGCATAATCAAGAATCAAGAACAACAACAAATCAAATAATCAATTAGGGTTTACAAGTATTACAATGATTAATAAACAATTAATCACAAACAACGATTAAACAATTACCTTGAATGATTCTAGAGAAACAATGATGGTGGTGATGATTGCTAGAGAGCCAAAGGAATGAAAGTACGTGCTTGGATTCTTGTGAGAGGTTTAGTGAATGATTTAGGGTTAAGTATAGTTTAAGTTCACTAATGGCCCTCTACACCCTTAACTAATATATTTTACAATAGTACACCATCTCAAATAGTTTCACAGTTTCACCACCAAGTTTATACATTTGACAAGTTTATCACAATTAACACATAGTCATGCACAATCATACAACACACCTCATTGTATCAAAACATATACAATTCCCTAACAACCAATTGTGAAATCAATCGACTAAATAATACAAGAACGTGCAATAATTGCGAAATAGAAATCTTGGAATTTCGAGTTGTCACATTATCCCCAACTTAAAAGAAATTTCGTCCCGAAATTTGGTACGCACTCACTGAGGAAGCTAGATAAGCTGTATTGTTCACTGGTTTTCCCGGGGTGTCACATCGACTCCTGAGGATTTTTCGCAGATTAAAGCCAGGTTTCTGATCCTGATGCTACCGAAAGTCAGGAGAAGTTTAGAACCTGTGAAAGCCAGACTACGATCCCAGCACAACTCAAGGAGGAGTCTGTTAGAAAAGAAGGAGTCTGAATAATTTAAAGAATCAAGAGACCTGATCAAGAGAATTAGAAAGCTCAAGAGCTAGGTTGTGATTCTGAATCTGTGAAGAAAGAGTAAGATTAAGATTCTGAGTGAGTGAAAGAAGAGATTGAAGATAAGATCAGCATTCAAGGGGGTGGTTAGTTGCTGATAAAAGATGATAGAGACTGAAGGATGCTTACAGTGTCAGATACTTTAGCAAGAGCAAAAAGACTGATAAAGACTGAAGACTGTGAAGACTCGACACTGAAGACTTCGTCAACATCCAAGGGGAAGTCTGTTAGTGCATATGTCTGTCGACTTTGTCTTGTATCGAGTCTTGTGTCTAGATTGGATTGAATGGAGCTCGGTAGGCTAGAAAATTGAAGATTAGAGGTGTTGGACCATTCGTACGAAATGAACATGTCCATTTCACACGAAATGGTTCATGCTCATCTCGTGCGAAATGACCCTTCTATAAATAGCTGAGCTTTCAATTCATTTGAAACAGTTGGTGATTCCAGAGCCGAGGTGCTACTGAAGTGTCGTTTGATCTGTAATCGTGTCATATCAATATACAAGACAATTAAAGTGAATCTGTGTGTGAATCAAGTTGTAATTAAGTAAATACGTCTGTTTCCGCCTTTCGTATTGATCTAGAACTCTTCTGATAGACTCGTATAGGTCGAATCTCGATCCTACAGATTGGAATGGAACCAAGCACCCCTATTTATAGCTGAAGACAGACGCTCAACACGGCCCGTGCCCGCCTGGCACAGCCCCGTGGCCATCTCTCTCTCTTCCTCATTAATGCAGTGTCAGGTCTTGTACTAACACGACCCCGTGTGTCAACGGCACGGCCCGTGGCCAATGTACTTGCTGTACTATCTCAGATTCTGCGAATCTTAGAGTTGACCACGCCCCGTGTTGCCTTAGCACGGCCCCGTGTTGGTTGTCTGGTTTGTCCTTTGTTGTTTTCTTTTCTTCTGCAGAGAATCTGGTCTTGGACAAAGCCTGTGCCGGGTGGGCACGGCCCCGTGTCAGGTCTTCTGATCTTGCTATTTTCTTGGTTTGGATGTGGATGGGGGCTTGGCAAGTTGCGTCAATCCTCCTTCTTTGTTTTTATGTTGGTTTTTGCTGTTATTTTGCTTCTTTTGTGCGTTTAAGCTCTTTTGACCCTGTAAATTAAAAAGGAACAAAGAAACAAGCTTTTTCTAACTTCAGTACCGAAAAATGGTTGATTTTACGCCGTATTTTATATAATTTATATGTTGTATTTTACAGACATCATTAGTATATTCCGTTAAGTGGCTAACGAAATATAGTGTCACATGAGCACAATGGTCTTTTCACCAAATTTCCGAAATATACTGTATATTCCGTTAAGTTTTGGAAACCTGGGGGACTCAAATTCTGAAAGTTTCCTCCGATGACTCATCGTAACTCCACCCCTAAACCTAAGGGACAAGGGACACAAATTACACTTTACTTGATATCTCTTAAATGAGCACGGTAAACATTTCAAAATTAAAACACACGAATAGTCCCTGTGGTTTGGTAAAATTTCACCCTTAGTCCCCAACTTTTGGAAATTACATCCGTGCTCCCTATGGTTTGACAGTTTGTTACTCGGATAGTCCCTGGAGTGGATGAGGGTTAGTTTTCTCCGTTAAGTCCATGTGAAATTACAAAATTACCCCCTTACTTTTATTAAAATATAAGAAAAAACTAGTTTTCTCCACCAAATCTTTCAAAGCCTCAATTTCATCCACTCATCATCTCAAAATTTCACTCATCTTCTCGAACCCACAAAAATTCTCAAACCCAATACCCAATGGCCACTCTATCTCCGGTCACCTTCACGGCGACAGCCATCACCACCACCACCCGGTCAAGGGCTTCACTCATTCGGTAGGCTTAAAGCCCACAACGTCGTGGCCTCATTAAGCACCCCTGTTTCCACCGAGCAACAATTCGCCAACTCTGTTTGTTCTTTGAAGAAACCGTCGTCTCGCGGCGGGGCCGGTGGTGGAGCATTGACCTCCACGTGTAAAGCGTTGGGTGAGATATTCATGATAACGGTTATCATGAATGGGATTACTCTTGTTGGAGTTGCAATTGGGTTGGTTCTTCTCCGGATTGAAGCTTCTGTTGAAGAATCAGAGTAAGAAATTTATGCATTTTTTCATCCACGAAATTGTAGGTTTGTTTTGTTTTTGAATTGGTGTAGAATCAATCATAAAGATGTATAAACCAGATGTTATATAATACTATCATCTGATTGTCGGATTTGAAGCAGGTTGTCGTGGTGTGGGGTTGGTCGTGGTGGTGTGGGCACGTGGTGGCTGGTGGTGTTGTGGGGGGGTGGGTGGTGGCAGGTGGTGGTGCTGGTGGCGGCAGGTGGTGATGGGGGTTTGCCAGATATGGGTGCAGGTTTCATTAAATAGTTTTTTCTTATATTTTAATAAAAGTAAGGGGTAATTTTGTAATTTCACATGGACTTAACGGAGAAAGCTAACCCCCATTCACTCCAAGGACTATCCGAGTAACAAACTGTCAAACCACATGGAGCACGGGTGTAATTTCCAAAAGTTAGGGATTAAGGGTGAAATTTTACCAAACCACAAGGACTATCCGTGCATTTTACTAAACTAATATTTAGATTTAACTTAAACCAGCTAGTAAAAGCTTAGCCAAGATCAAGGATGAACTCGAATTGTTTACAAACCAAGCCATGTTGGTTCATTTAAACTTGGTCAACTACAAGCGAGATATCTGAATATCTCTGAGTCTTTTAGTGAGATTCGAACTTCGAGTTATTTAAATATCCTAATAAAAACCTTTTTTAATAGATTTTAGTTCAACAAATATATTTGTTAAATACATTGTAGTAAATACCAAATTTGGTATGGAAATTGGAAAAATAATATTTTTTATTTGTAAAGCATTCCTCGAGCATATCTTTGTATACTAATAATAAACAAAAATCCTTTTTAGACACATGTCTTTATCACCCTTATTTTTTTTTATTTATCTCTTTTATTAAATAATAATAATATTAAACGTCAATTTAACTAAATCTATTTATCTCTTTTGTTTAATTGATTTCTTTTTTAACTCTAAAGTTCCAATCTTTGGCAATTTAAGTCTAAAGTTTCAATCTTTGATATTTTAACCTCTTTGACTAATTTGATTTTTCACTTCTAATTCAAAAGTTTTCATCTTTTGCAATTTAACCCCTTTAATATTTTTTTTACTTTCAATCCAAAGCTTTTCATCTTTTGCAATTTAATCTCAACATTTTTTTTACTTTCAACTTTAGTCTCTTATATACTTTTCATCTTTCATAAGTTCTCCGTTTAACGTGTCGTTCTAAATTTCCGGACTTAACACGCCGCAACGTGCATGTGAGGTTCAACGTTTTTCATCTATTTTTTTCCTGTTTAACATGTCTGTCGCAGCGCGTCTATTTTTCCCCGTTTGATATGTCTGTAGCAACATGCAAGTCGGAGATCGACTTAGTTATTTTTTTTCTTGGTTTTACACACAGGTTCATGGTCATGTGAGAAACATTTGCATTTCATCTAACATGATATATAACTATTGAATCCCCCCGCCGCATTGCGGCGGGTGGTAAATCTAGTTTAGATATATACAAATTCTAGAAAATTATATAACTTTTTTTTAACAATTTAAATTACCTCAAATCCTTAACTTCAATGAATACAACACCTTAATTCTAATAGTTTTCTAATCGGACCCAACCCCCACCCTATTATCCACAAGTTTTAATAAAACTAAAAAGTTAAATGTCATTTTAGTCCTGATGGTTTTGGCCATTTTGCTGGTTTAGTCTAAAGGTTTAAAACATTGCCATTTTAGTCCAAATAATTTCAAGCATTGTCATTTTAGTCCACTGGGTTAACTCCGTCCATTTTTTATATTAGCTAGAATGGTAATTCAATCATTTTATATACCTTAATTCTAATAGTTTTCTAATCGGACCCGACCCCCACCCTATTATCCACAAGTTTTAATAAAACTAAAAAGTTAAATGTGATTTTAGTCCCTACGGTTTGGCCATTTTGCCGGTTTAGTCTAAAGGTTTGAAACGTTGCCATTTTAGTCCAAATAATTTCAAGCGTTGTCATTTTAGTCCACTGGGTTAACTTCGTCCATTTTTTATGTTAGCTAGAATGGTAATTCAATCATTTTATATGATCGAATTGCCCTTCTAGTTAACAGAATTACAATTAAAATGACCGAAATGCTATTCTAGTTAGCAAAATAAAGGGATTTAGTTAACCCAGTAGACTAAAATGACAACGTTTAAAACTATTTTGACTAAAATGATAATGTTTCAAAACTTTAGACTAAACTAACAAAATAACCAAAACCATAGGGACTAAAATGACATTTAACTCTAAAACTAAAGTAACCGTTTACTTTTGTATAGCATTCTAGAAAACTACATGTCAAATTTCATCATCATGAGACTTTCGCTTCCTATTAATGAGTTGAATACAGATCAAACTCCATCTAAAAGAAAAGAACATAGTAGAGAAAACGTGCAACCTAATGTTTATTGCAATTTATTATTTGGATTATGGTATTTTTTTTTCAAATAATTATTATATAGCCCTTTCCATTTTAAGGCTATATGGTGTGGGTTAGCGTTCTTTGCCGTATTACCCTTATGGCGCCCCCAAACACTTCCCCGTGGACGTTAGCGGTGTTATCCTACACCGTGCAAGTTAACGATAAAGTCACTTCTTTCTATGGCGTATACATGATAGTAATGTGGCGTGATAAAGCCCTTCCCACAAAATATGGCCTAAAAGCCAAAGTTTTCGTAACCCACCAGTAGTCGAACCAATGAGATTGGTCAGGTTCATGAGACTGGTTTCAAAAAGCAAATGGAATTTAAAAACAATAGTAAACACATAAATATATAACCAATTTAAAAGTAAATATGACATTACCTATTTGTGTAGATTTACAACGTCTAATAAATTATGAAGTTTTAAATAAACAATGTATGGAATTCAAATTATTATATATAGAGATTAGGTTCAAGAGTGAACATTAGTGTATTTGTGAATTGAGCGAACTAATCCTGTCCATACACGTGTGTAAATCAATGGTCAGAATTTGATAATAAAATACACTAATGTATTTTATGATTTGATGATGAAATCCTAGCCATACACGTGTGTAAATCAATGGCCAGGATTTGTTTACTCAGCTCGAAAATATACTAATGTTCACTCTAGAACCCCACTCATATATAGATCATTAAATAAAGTTTTGGAAGTTAAAAAAAGTGAAGGAAAATTGGAAAAACAAGCCGACCACACCGTCCGACTCCTTGTTCGACAAGTAGTCAGCCAACTCAAATGAAAGTGGTGCAAATATGCACAACTAGAAAGGTTATGTTATGTGTTCAGTTTCCGGTTTAACCGATAAACTAGACCTGATTCTGGTCTTGGTTTAGTATGCATAGGATTTTGGTCTAATATAATGATTCAGTTACTTAGTTTAGCCATTCTTTTAGTTGTTCGACTTTCATTTCGTTGTTTAGAATTAATGTTAGGGGTCAAGTTATTCTACAAATGCTTCTAATTGTAAGAAGTGTAAGAAGGATTTATAGAATGACAAGTGTCCGATAACCTAAAACTAAACCCACTATATCACCACCAATAACCTAAACACCCAACCCCACCCCACCCCACCCCCACCCAAAAACCTACCCCCCCCCCCCCCCACAACCACCCAAAAACCTAAAACCCCCCCCCCCCTACCCCGGCAAAAAAAAAAAAAAAAAAAAAAAAAAAAAAAAAAACAAGAAAAAACTATACCTCACCAAAAAAACCCCCAAAAAACCTAACCCCCACCCCCCAAAAACCTAAAAAAAATCTAAAAAAACTAAACACCCACCCCCACCACCACCCAAAAACCTAAACCCCCACCCCCTCGGTCAAAAAAAAAAATAAAATAAAATAAAATAGGTGGGTGATGTGTGGGGGTGGGGGGTGGGGGTGGGGTTTAGGTTTTTGGTGGTGGTGGATGTTTAAGGTTTTTTTTTTTTTTTTTTTTTTTTTTTTTTTTGTAGTGGGGTTTTTTGTGTAGTAGGTTTTTTAGGTTATTGGACACTTGTCACTCTATAAATCCTTCTTACACTTCTTACAATTAGGATCCTTTGTATTTTATCCTAATCCTTAATGTTAGAATACATGTTATTACGTTTTAGGCAACAACGTGAAAGTTAAAACCCATTTTTAATATCCAACTAGTAGCTTGCCCGCCACACGTTGCGGCGGCACGCGACGGGTTGAACAAAACACGATTCGTAAAACGCATTGCGTAAAAGATAATTAAAAAAAACTGTAAAACACAAAGGTAGACACAAAGTGTAAAACATAATGTCTAAGACATTTCGTAAAACACAAGGCATTGTCATTTGTAGAAGTAGGAGTTGTAGTCTAGGGGGTTACAATTGCAATTTTTTTAAAGTTGGGCGGGTTTAAAAATAGAGTAATAGTGCAAGGGGTAAAATGCAAAGTCTAAAAAAGACAGTGTAAAAGTATAGGGGTGGTGGCGGAAATGTGTAAAAGATGAGGGGGTGCTGGTGGAAATGTAGAAGAGGCGTAACTATGTAAGAGAGCTAAGCGAGTAATGGTGGAAAACCAAAGTAGAGGGTTGGTGTTGGCAAAGTTTGAAAGATGATGTTGCAGTTTTAGAAATTCAAAGTAGAAGGTTTATGGACTAAATTTACCATTTTATAAAACTTTAAAGATACAGGGGCTAAAATTACAATATCATTAAAGTACAGGGATAGGAAGATAAAGCCGATGGAAAATCCACCTACTTTATCTTTTAAGATTGTATACAATTTAAGCTTCAAAATAAATGTTGAACTACTATATATTAAGAACGAATATTTTTGTTTGTACAAGATAAGGGTTAGTGATTTAAAAAAAAATAAATTATAAAATCACACTTGAGTTGAGAACCACAACATGACATGACAAATTGACAACATCAAGAGGTCCACCAAAGAAAATAGTTGAAAACAAGAGCCATCAATGCCAATAATCCTCAAACCTAGATATTTTCCACTTTAAAATGTTATAGAAAACTATAGAATTTACTTATTTAGCTACCAAATCACATCTAATATTTTACTCTTTATTTTTAAAGAGTTAAATGACAATTTTAATTTATATTGTTTAGCCATTTTAACAGCTCAATTAAAATATTTCATTTTTCACATGTGAATCCAAAAAGCTTTTATCATTGCCATTTTAGTCTATTGGGTTAACTTCATCTATTTTTCTGTTAATAAGAAGGGCAATTCGTTCATTTTATATGGCCGAATTATTGCCCTTCTCATTAACAGAATCACATATCAAATGACCGAATTGCCCTTCTCGTTAATAAAAAATGATGAAATTATCCAGTGGACTAAAATGACAATGGTGAAACCTTCTTGGATCCACAGACGAAAAATAAAACCTTTGGACTAAACTGACAAAATGACCCAAATCATAGGGATTAAAATGACATTTAACTCATTTTTAAAATATACACTAGAAAGTTGTTGAAAAAACAAATAACTAGCAACAAGGCATGGTACAGACGTCTCATAAGCTTCGAGGCTTAAAGATTTTGTAACACAATAAACCGCTAGTCTTAACGCAGAAGGGGGTCTCATGTGTTTGGACTCCAGCATGAGAGTAAGTTAGATGTTCATGGAGAATAACCGGAATTGAGAGAGTGAAGTGAGTGTGAGTGTAAGAGAAAGGAGAGTAGAATGTGTTACCTGAGACACCTAAGAAATCTATATATAGTGGCTACCCTGAACCCAGCGAAGATTCTCGTGCTGAGAGTAAAAATACGCGTAGGGAGTGAGCGATCTTATCGAGAGTTCTCGGTTTTCACACCTATTCTCGATCCAATCACTCGATTGACCTAATTCCCTATAGTTATGGCTCTGATACAAATCTGTCACACCCCAACCGATGGCGGAATCATCGGGTCGTGGCATTGAGCGAAACAGATTGTTCAAGAAAATTCATAACAACTATTAAATGACAATATATTTAAAGTTATATCTCATACTACTAACATATAAAGCAATAACAGTCATTACAGATAGCGAGTCTCATAAACAAATACTATTCCGACAACTCAGATTTTATTTAGCGGGTTTCTGGACTTCCTAGCTTGTTTTCCAGCATAGCATAGCATCAACTTGTCACATACGTTAAAATAAAGTCAATACATAAAATGTAAATGTGAGTACACAAGTTTGCATAGCATATCGTAGTAAAAGCGTTTACGCATAACCAACATGTATCACGTAACGGATGAAGCATGTACCGATCAAACAATGTATACAACTTAACCACGAGACTGCGTTGTAGAGTATGCGCCACACATGTTCAACGAACACTTGAAGTAAAGTGATGTAATCCCTGTCACACCCCAAAAACGTTGCAGTGGAATATAAAACGTAGTGGCGATGAAAGTTGGTGCCCATTAATATCTTGTCGACGATGCATTTAATTGTTGGACATATTAACTTAATTAAAACATAAGTTTTAAATATAGAGTTTCAAAACATGACACAACCATAACATAGTTAAGTTGCCTTGATCCTCACGGATCTTATTACATTTGTCCCAAATTGTTTTGAAAGTTTGTCCAACACATTTTCAAACCACACATGCATCAACAACCACAAGATACGCCATAATTCCCGAAGCCGAACTCAAGTACCTGAAGAAAACGTTAAAATCAAGTGTCAACACAAAGGAAGGTGAGTTCACATATTCAAATTTAAATAATTTGATCCCAAGGAAAAAACTTTCCAATTATGTATTTATTATCAAAACATCAATATAATTTACGAAAGTCAGTTTATTTCCTTAGTAAGAATCCAAGGGTCAGCCATCGCAAGCGTTTCCCAGAAACCTTTGAACAAAGCATCTTCCCAAGTTTACATATTAAATTTATAACATCAAATGTTCGGACTCATAAGTTAGCTAGACATTACGAACTATATATTTACAATGAAGGGATAATCAAAGCTAGACAATAAACAAAATATCTATTCGTCGTTTGACTTGACACGGAGTGACCGGTCATGACGGGGTTGTTAACCCGACAGATCTACCAACAATTCCCAATACTTAAATGATTAAACGACATCACTTGCGCATGGCCCATATCGAGGCCATCTAGGATGCCTGCCTCACGTATAATATATATATATCCTACTAATATGACAAATTTAATATAAACCGTTGTACGAATTTACCGAAATCCCTGGGACTAAGTAAATCCGTCCCAACAACACGGTCGTTTTCTCTGAAACACCGTACAAATCCCCGTTTCTCCCCGAAACATATATTCAACAAAACCGTTTCTCCCTGAAACATATATTCACCAAAACCGTTTCATCTCGAAACATACATTTAACAAATCCATATATTTTCAATGATAATATATAATTTAATCAAAATGTATGTTTTAATTCCAAAAACATTGTTAAACCCTTTTAGGCGTGTTCTTCCCCCAAAACTATATAAAATAGTAAAAAGAGGGGGTTTAGTGACACTCACCTTTGGGTTCGTATTTTTAAATAGCGCAATCCCACAGATTGATTTCTAGACGTCCTATTATACGTAGAAACGATTTATAAATCAATATATCACAAAAATCCTAAGTTTCTCCGTTTCTTAGAATTGTCACATAACTTTGAGATTTTCTCAAAAAGTTATCGTTTTAGATTATGTTGGCATGTTAATATATATATATATATATATATATATATACACACACACATATGTATATAGAGAGAAAGTATAATGTACAAAACAACTTAACCTACATTAACGTACGCGACCAAAATAGAACGTGCGTAATTATGATCCATGCGTGATTATCACCAAGTTTTGATCAACTGAACGTGCGTAATAATGTTCCCATGCGTGATTATCTTCCAAAATCTGATCCCATGCGTAATAATGTTATCAATGCGTGATTTTTGCCCTGATCCTACGGTTACGCGAGTCGCGTACATGAAGTAGGATAAGCCTTTTTGTATGTTAACCTTTCCCTATATATATATATATATATATATATATATATATATATATATATGAGTCCATATATATATATATATATTTTTGATTTTGTGACTTGAATGATTTTATTGGTGACCATTATCATGTAAATCCGTTAACACACCCGTTTATACGCAATATATCAACGATTTGCACGTCGTAATATATATACATAAACGTAAACATTTTGTCACACCCCGATTTCCACGTGTTTCACCGGTGGGCCCGGTGGGGGATTACCGTGACGTAGTTGGCAACAATATAGTCAAACCACACAATATATAAATGCACAGCGGAAGCATAAAGATAAATATATTTCAACCATTGAATGTAATATCAAAGTATCACAATCGTTGAAATATAATCCACAGAGGATCAAAATAAAATATAAGTATTGTTCAACAGACGTAGGCATCTTAAGCTTGTGAGACTCTTTATTGATGCTACGAGAAATATCCAGCCAATTACGCTTAGAACCTGCATTTAATCTTTTTGGGGAAAATACGTCAGTTTACACTGGTAAATACATTCAACCGACACTTTTGTAAAATGTTTAATAAAATTGATTTGAATGCACAAGGCACAAACTCTTTATAACTTGGGATAATTTATAATTAAATCTTGTAAAAGAATTACATGTTACTATGCGTTTGGCCGCCCGGGTCGTGCCGGGTTTAAGGTTAATAGACACGCCACAAAGCATAAAGCCGTGGCAGGAAAACCAACGGTTATACCTTTAATAATATAGACACATTACGGGTGTACGCCTATACCCGTGTGTTGGGGTCGTGGCCATTTCGTAAAATGATGCCAAGGATATCCGGGACATGGTCATTAAGCTCCCAAAGGCGTAAAGCCAACAAAACCAATTTTTTAAACGGGTCACATTGATAATACCCAACTACTAATGAGTTGGGGTCAATTGCCCGACCAAGCGGTATTTTAAATACCGTAACCCAAGCCCGTATAACGGAAAATAAGTTAAAAGTATTTACCTTTGCAAGTAATATCCTCAATCAAATAAATGCAAGTATCTTTTACTGGTCTCCTATTCTGGAACGAAGGTTTATAACAACCTATTAGAATCCTAACGGGTCTTTAATGTAGCCTTAGCTAGACCGGTTGGTTTCAAAGGATAATTACGGCTTAACCGCGTGAAAGGCGAAAACCGGGAATGGAATGTGATTTGGACCCAACAAGTTTGAAGACTTGTTTTATATGGGTAATATAACCACACTCTGGATTTTGAGGTCAAAACAATAACGTTTAACCCGTTTCGGCTAGTTTATGTAAACTAGTTACATAAGCCGAACCGTGCGCGCAAAAGGCGTAACGGGTAACCGTAAGAGTCCTACACAAGTTTCCTAAGTCAATATTCTTTAAATGGGTTGTGGTATCAGTAGGGTACCTTCCATAATGCCCGTAACGAGTTTAAATCCATTATATGCCCCGTAGGGGTATTTTGGTCATTTTTAAAGATTATAAAAGGGGTTTCTGAGTTCTACAGGAAATCTGAGTTTTCCGAATAGTTTATAAAGTCCAAAATACTCTATTTATTATTTAAAATCAGTAGCAACTGGAATCGGGTCAAAAGACCATGTAGAACTCAAGTTATGTCCGAAAAGGGCATATTCGGTATTTACCGAACCGATGCCATAACCGCAGGTTATGAGCGGGTTAAAAATCATTAAAAATCTTTAAAAATCTTGAATTATTATTTTACATCAGTGGGTAAAACGTTTGGTGTCGAAATTTGGGTTTAGATAGGCGTTATGCTAATTGCGCCATTTAATTACTAAAGTTTCCGTAATTGCGCTATTTAGCATATCTCCTATTCTGGACCTCGGATTGATGTGAAGTTTTAGGGACATGCTTAGAAATCAGTGACTAAGGTTATTGTCCTTTCACATGTCAAAGATTCTCGTTTTAAATTGAAAAGGGCGTTACGGTCAACTTTTAAGCATTTAACGGACATGTGCTAAAGACTCGGACAAACAACGAACCGGTCACAGAGGGTTATACCATCATGTAACCTGGTCTTAAGAGAGTCCTAAGGCATATCTAAATCATACCAAAACGGGTCAGAATTGAAGTCAAAGCAAAAGTCAAAGTTTTGCGACTTTCAGTTCCGCACCGGGTCAAAACAGTAAATGGTCGGATCAAACAAGCTTAGACTAGTTAATATACCTATTATCATGTTATATGAGTGTTAAAATAGGTTACACGCCATCTACATTACTGATTATGCATAAATTCGCAAAATAGCATTCTGTTGACTTTTTCTAAGCAAGTTTGACTCGACAATCGGTCTAGTTAGAGTGGGAATCAGAGGGTGCCCTTTTAGGGGTTTAAAGCCTACATGATTACCAACATATAACTACCTTTGATTCGACAAACCACTGGACCATTCGTGATTTATCGTAAAGTCAATCGTTAATTACGTCGGATTGACTTTTAAGCTAAAACTATGTAAAAAACTAAACCACAAAGGGTTAGGCAAACTTACAGAAGCTTGGTGCACGACCAGAGATGTTAGAAGAATGCTCTTGAGCTCCAGAAGTGATCAAGAAAGCAGGTTTGAGGTGTGTTTCAATTGTGTGCATTACATTGCCTTTTATAGTGAAAATTGGAGCACAAGATCATCACAACTAAGTCTATAATTGCTCATGGATGATCAGCAGCTGTCCCTGAGTGCTAGGGGACATGTAGGGGGCGCCCATGCTGCCATAATTGCACCCAAGGTCGGTTAAAACATCAAACAGTGAATCTGTGCATGTTTTCTGCATCTGGTGGTCTGACGCGGCCCGCATTAAGGATCAGGCTACGCTCACGCGGGCCGCCTGAATCCTTATGTCAGGCACCGGATCTTTACATGGCTCGCGGCCCGCATGAGCTTCCTTGTTTCTCTCACGCGGCCCGCCTGAGGCCTGTAATTCAAGATTTTCAAATCTTTTGCCATTATTAGCCTGACCTTTCGGTTTCGAAGGGGTAACTTTGCGATTTGGGCCTCGATTATTTACGAATAAGGGCCTCGTGACTTTTACGCGCGCCGTTAAGTCCCCGGTTAGTTTAATTACTATCCGAAAGGCCTTATCTTTCATTGTTGACGCTTCTAACCCCTTGCATACGAAATTGATCATAACTTTCTCGTTTTGAAACGGAACTTCACGAAATTTATATCGTATATTCTAGTGAGCGTAACTTACTGTTACAAAGCCTCGGGTATGTTAAAGGGTCACTCAGAGGTATAACTTAAACATGTTGACACAATTAACCCCTGTAGTTTGTAATCTCTCACTTTCTTCCGCATTTCGTTCCGTACGATCCATGATTTATCCGTTTGAAGGTACGAGCATCATTTAGGGTTACTGTACAGTATATTTATCCCTTGTTGACATTTTTAACCCTCGAATTTACATACTTTCCATGTTTGTCAACTTTAGTCCTTTATTTTGTATTTAATACCACGTGTAAACTCAAGACACGTGTCAACACATTATTGGACGTAAAATTTCGAGGTGTTACACATTTTAACACGCGAAATCTCGTTAACTTATTTATTTTGTCATTTTTAAGGCGTGCATACATAAAATGACTCATATGTATCAAATTTTCATGCTCGACAAATAAGTTACACATTTATCGCGATTTTACCGATTCTAAACGCACAAGTGTACACGCATAGTCTAAATTCCCCGCTATCATGTCAACACTTAACATATTATCATATTCACAAACTTAAATCACATAACACATTTTAACACATAAGGTTCACTCAAAAATAACCCATACTAGTGTTCATTATAAAACGCGTATTTTAGTGATTCGGCAACGTTTTCGGGCGTCGGAAGTCACGTATGACCAACCAAACACCAAGTAAACTTAAAATTAGTTAAAATACTTATTTTTAAATAAATATATCAGTTTACTTACTGATCTAAATAAGTTTCATAAAAATCGTTCGAAAAAGCCGATTTTTGACCGTTTTACCGCATAGTTTTGCGTTAAATGTTACTATAACCATCCCAACTCGGAATGACTTGGTATTTTAATACAATACATGTTATTTACTGATTAAAATGATGGTTATAATCAGATTAGTATAGTTTTTGTGTAAGTCACATAAATCATGCGATTTAACGTATTTTACAACTTCTAAAACACCAAGTACAACATGCAAGACTAGTAAACTTTGTGACAAAGTTTTATATCATTTAACACTTCAAAATAATCTTATTTTAGTGTTTATAATCTGATAAAAAATTATTTTTATCAAATCATGTTTAAATCATCATTTCATGATTACATATCATCATGCATGTTCATGTATGTGCATCTAATGCACTTATACAACATCATCATCATTATACATGATTTAATATACTTCCAAGAGCACATTAACTCCATGTTCTTACAAAACACAACATATATCATCCATGATCATCCAATCATTCATACATAAATGCAAGTATTCTCAAATTTATGAATATGTGACAAACATTTACATGCATACATACACATATACATACATATATAAGATGTGACAACACGTAATTCGAACCTACTTTGTGTAACAATACGTGCTTATGTGAGCTATATTATTTGATTTAATGTATGATCGAATGTTATGTGTTTTGTGTAATGTAATGTATGTATAAATTCAATGGCCCAAACGCACAACATGATCCGATCGCACAACGGGCCTTATCTCTTGTTATCGGACCAAAGGGGCGGCCCATGAGGGGTCGGCCCACTCCCTTTATGCGAATAGAGGATGGAGTATACCTTTCATAATTTGCAACACACTTCACACCAACAAAACCCTAGTTCATATTCGGTCTCTCTCTCTCACGAACCTGACGGCAACACTCGTTCCAATCAACCGAAGATCATTGTGCTCGGATCACCTTCTTGTTGGATAATCCTCGTTATCATTCCTTTAACCGGTTAGTGTTCTTTGAGGATGTGATTAAACGGTATTAGGTTGCCACGTTATAGTGTATATGAATGATGTTCTTGTGAATTGGTTATGCATAAAAGTTGTGAATCGGATATCATGTATGGTTACCGAAATTATTGTATAATGTTGTAATATAAATTGTTGAAGTTTTGTTGTGATGATTGTAAACTGAATGCTTGATTAATGGGCTTGTATGTGTGTTTTAGAATATGTTTATGTAATCGGATGTTATGCCATAGTTTCGGGTATTAGACTTGATAGGTTACGAGGTTGTCATGCTTTAAAGTTTAATCCGATTGCATGTTAATAGGTTGTATTCATGAACGGTTCGATTAGGGTTCTTGAGGAACAATTGAAATATGCTTGTTTGATCGATGGCATGCTAGATGGATTGGTTTGAAAACTGTTAATTGACTTGATTTGGAAACCGATTAACTGTTGTTTGATTGTGTTAATTGATAACAAATTGGAAACTATTGATTAGCAAGATTGATGCTTGTAACCGATTTTGCAAGATATCCGGAATTCAAAACTAGTCGCACAAGGGCCTTGATCGCACAAGAGCCCAATCACACAGATCAGTCTGATCGCACAAGATCAGGTTGTACCAGACCTGATCCAATCACACAAGTGCCAGCCGCACAAGCGGTCCTCAGTCGCACAAGACCCTTTGAGTCGCACAAACTGAACTGTCCGCTCATATGTTGGGCCACACACACACATATGATAAACGTGTGAGGCTGTTGGGCCGAACAAGCCCAAGTCACATCGCACAACCCACCCAGTCGCACAAGATCGTTGTTCGTTCATTCGTTATTGGGCCGATATGTTGGTTGAACTTGTTATTGCTAATTGGGCCGAAGTATAGGGATCGCACAACATGCTGTGGATCGCACAAGGTTGTGCTGATCGCACAACATGTTGGGCCGGTTACCAGTGGGCTTATCTATTCGCACATTGTTTGATTGTTAAAGTGTTGCCATGACCTATACGTGTTTGTAACGTGTTAACTCTGTGTAACCATACGTGCTTTGCTTGAACCAAACCTGACTCGTATGGTAATCCTGTTAGGACGTGATTGACCACTTTTAATTCAAGTAACTTTGGTATAATCTGCCGAGCAAACCAAGGTGAGTTCATTGCATTTCTCTAGCATGCGTCCCGGTGGTTTGGGACAACTGGTAAACGTTTGGAAGGGAAACTCTGGGTAAACAATTAACTTGGGTATTGGTTATTGTACGTGGGATCGATCATTACCAATGCTCGGTTAGGAGCATTGGGGTTGTTAAGGGGCACACTCCTCGGATACATGTGGGCACACTCCCTAGGGTATCTAGCATGAGCAATATTGTATCGCAACGTTGAATCGCATTAACATACATACGGTAACAAAACACGTTAACAAAACCTTGAACTCACCAGCGTAGTCTGACACACTTGTTTGCATGCTTGTAGGTCGTTAACTTTGGAACATGGACTTGCTATCTGGGAGTGCTGGAGTGGTCATGGATCGAGGCTTTCGTATTATCTTATATTGATACATTGGTTTAAGTGTTATTACGAAACATTTGCTAAATAATTTATTATATGCTTCCGCTACACAACTTTTGGGAATTGTTATCATGTTTGACATTGTTATTGACAATTAATAACATGTTTTATTTAAGTATTTACTATTGGTTCAATGTGATTGGTGGCTCGAACTCCGCGTGTGAAGAGCTTGGTCACTGCAGCCCATCTCAATGATTTGACACAGATTGTTCGTCTGACCCATAAGATTGTGGACCAATAGGTAGAAAGCAATTCGTTACCCCCGCGCATTTCAGCTACTGCTGCTACACCCACTGCTACTACATCTGCTAATGATAACAAACGGAAGTGGAGCGACTACGACAAAGCATCCAGTGCTGGTCAGACTCAGAAAAGGCCAGACAACAACAACAACCGCAACATTAGCCAGTCGTCTTCTATCAATCAAGGCCAGGGAAGTAGCCAAAGTCAGGGTTCATATGCAGGGAGGAAGCCACGGTGTAACAAGTGTGGCTATCATCATTTCGGGCCGTGTGGTCGGACATGTAACAGGTGTGGTAAGGCGGGCCATGAGGCCAGGGATTGTAGGGCCTCCCAGCCCAAACACCAGCAGCAACAGAACCAGCAAAACCAGAGACAACATGGACAACCACCTCAGCAGAACCAGGGTTTCAGGAAGGGGTGCTATCAGTGTGGTGACGAGGATCACTTTAAGCGGGACTGCACTCAGCTAAACCAGAACGCTAACGACAACAACCGCCCGAATGATAACAATGCTGGGAACAACAACAACAACGGCAACAACGGGGGTAATGGTGCTCGAGGCAGAGTGTTCCAGCTTGGAGCAGGGGATGCCAGGAATGACGGCAACGTTGTAACTGGTACGTTTCCTGTTAACAATCGTATTGCTTCTATATTATTTGATTCGGGTGCCGATTGGAGTTATGTGTCCCTAGAGTTTAGTCAACGATTAGGGATAACCCCAACACCTTTAGAAGTTAAACAAGTAGTAGAACTAGCAGATGGTAAAACGATAGAAGCCTCGAATGTCCTTTTCGGGTGCAAACTAGATCTCGTGGGTCAGGTGTTTGATATTGACCTCCTTCCCGTTACGCTCGGTAGTTTTGACATAGTGGTAGGCATGATTGGTTGTCTAAGCACCAAGCAGAAATTTTGTGTAAGGAAAAGATTGTGCGTATCCCTCTCCCTGATGGGGAGACATTATTAGTTCAAGGGCATCGTAGTGGGACGATGGTTGGTATTATCTCGGCCATGCGTGCACAGCAATATCTGCAAAAGGGGTATCCTGCAATGTTAGCGTTAGTTACCAACGCTCAGTCTGAAGAAAGAAAGATCGAGGATCTACCAGTGGTGCGAGAATTCGCTG
This sequence comes from Helianthus annuus, assembly GCF_002127325.2. Classification (NCBI taxonomy): domain Eukaryota; kingdom Viridiplantae; phylum Streptophyta; class Magnoliopsida; order Asterales; family Asteraceae; genus Helianthus; species Helianthus annuus. Next base: position 62,614,819 of record NC_035446.2, read on the forward strand.
ATGTGTTCCCAGAGGAGTTACCAGGGTTACCTCCTCATCGTCAAGTAGAATTCCAGATTGATCTTGCGCCGGGAGCGGCTCCGATTGCTCGAGCTCCATACCGGTTAGCACCTGGAGAGTTACAGGAGCTGTCCAATCAACTACAGGAGTTGTTGGATTGGGGTTTCATTCGACCCAGTTCTTCGCCTTGGGGAGCCCCAGTTCTGTTCGTAAAGAAGAAAGATGGGTCATTCCGTATGTGTATTGATTATCGAGAGCTCAACAAGGTGACCATTAAGAACCGTTATCCGTTACCACGCATCGATGACTTGTTTGACCAGTTGCAAGGGTCAAGTTTTTATTCAAAGATCGACTTAAGATCAGGTTATCACCAGGTAAGGGTTAGGGAAGAGGATGTTCCCAAGACAGCTTTTCGAACGCGCTACGGACACTATGAGTTTTTAGTCATGCCGTTTGGATTGACTAATGCACCAGCGGTCTTCATGGATCTCATGAACCGCGTATGTAAGCCATATCTCGACGAGTTTGTTATAGTGTTTATTGACGACATCTTAGTCTATTCCAAGAACAAGGAAGATCACGAGCGTCACCTACGCCTCATCTTGGAACTTTTGAGAAGGGAACAGCTATATGCAAAATTTTCTAAGTGCGACTTTTGGATTCGAGAAGTGCATTTCCTTGGCCACGTTGTTAATGAGAAAGGGATACATGTGGATCCTGCAAAGGTGGATGCAGTTAAGAATTGGGCGGCACCAAAGACTCCCTCCGAGGTGCGACAATTTCTTGGTCTCGCGGGATACTATCGGAGGTTTATTAGAGACTTCTCGAAAATCGCTCAACCTCTCACCTCACTAACACAGAAGAACACGGTATACTCTTGGGGAACGAAGCAGGAAGAGGCCTTCCAGTTGTTAAAGCAGAAACTTTGCAGTGCACCGATCTTGTCATTACCAGAGGGTACCGAAGATTTTGTGGTCTACTGTGATGCGTCGATTCAAGGTCTCGGCTGTGTGTTAATGCAACGTGAGAAGGTGATAGCCTATGCTTCGCGACAGTTGAAGATTCACGAGAAAAACTACACGACACACGACTTGGAGTTAGGAGCGGTGGTATTTGCGTTGAAGATCTGGAGACACTATCTGTACGGTACCAAATGCACCATCTACACCAACCATAGGAGTCTTCAGCATATCTTCGACCAGAAAGAATTGAATATGCGGCAACGGCGATGGGTTGAATTATTGAACGATTATGAATGTGCCATCAAGTATCATCCGGGCAAGGCGAACGTTGTAGCTGACGCCCTCAGCAGAAAGGATAATGCACCTAGGCGTGTACGAGCATTGCAACTCACGATCCAGTCCAATCTTCCTTCCCAGATACGAGACGCTCAGTTAGAAGCGTTGAAACCAGAGAACGTCCAAGCTGAAGCTTTACGCGGCTCAAGACAACGACTAGAGCAAAAGGGAGACGGTGCTTACTACGTAACCGGACGCATTTGAGTCCCATTCTTTGGCAACTTACGGGAACTTGTAATGGAAGAGGCACATAAGTCACGTTACTCCGTACATCCTGGATCAGATAAGATGTACCATGACTTAAAAACTACGTACTGGTGGCCTAGCATGAAAGCTCATATAGCAACCTACGTTAGCAAATGTTTGACTTGTGCTAAAGTCAAAGCGGAGCATCAAAAGCCCTCAGGTCTACTGCAGCAACCAGAGATACCCACATGGAAGTGGGAACAGATCGCTATGGATTTTGTGACAGGATTACCCAGAACTCAGGCCGGAAACGATACCATTTGGGTGATTGTTGATCGCCTCACGAAGTCAGCACACTTCTTAGCAATCAAGGAAACAGACAAGTTTTCTCAATTAGCAGCAATCTACCTTAAGGAAGTGGTTTCTAGGCATGGGGTGCCAACTTCTATCATTTCAGACCGAGATCCGCATTTCACTTCAGAGTTATGGCAGTCAATGCATAAATCGTTCGGTTCCCAACTCGACATGAGTACCGCTTATCACCCGCAGACGGATGGTCAAAGCGAGCGCACCATCCAGACGCTTGAAGACATGTTGCGGGCGTGTGTGATTGATTTTGGGAAAAGGTGGGAGAAACACTTGCCATTGATAGAGTTCTCCTACAACAACAGTTACCATACAAGCATTAAGGCGGCTCCGTTCGAAGCACTGTACGGACGGAAATGTCGTTCACCTCTCTGTTGGCATGAGGTGGGCGATAGCCAGATCACAGGCCCTGAGTTTGTTCTTGAGGCATCAGAAAGCATTGTGCAGATCCGAAACCGTATGGCCGCAGCTCGCGACCGTCATAAAAGCTACGCTGACAAGCGTAGTAAACCGCTGGAATTTGAAGTTAATGATCGCGTTATGTTAAAGGTTTCACCCTCGAAGGGTGTGGTGCGTTTTGGGAAACGCGGCAAACTAAACCCTCGTTATGTAGGACCATTCAAAATTTTGGAACGGATTGGAAAGGTGGCCTACAGGTTGGAATTACCCGTTGAGTTGGGTAATGTCCATGATGTGTTTCACGTATCGCAGTTAAAGAAGTGTTTGGCTGATGAAACACTAGTTGTACCATTTCAAGAGCTGAAGATAGATGACAAATTGCAGTTTGTCGAAGAACCAATTGAGATTATGGATCGGGAAGTTAAAGTTCGCAAACACAGCCGTATACCGATTGTGAGAGTTCGTTGGAACTCAAGACGTGGTCCAGAGTTCACGTGGGAACGCGAGGACCAGATGAAACTTAAGTATCCACATTTGTTCCCCAAAGATCAGGCAAAACCTAGCAAACTTAATGTTGATGCAACTAGTGAATTTCGGGATGAAATTCCCATTCAAGTGGGGGATGATGTGACACCCCAGGAAAACTAGTGAACAATATAGCTTACGTTAGTGAGTGCATACCAAATTTCGGGACGAAATTTCTTTTTAGTTGGGGATACTGTGACAACACGTAATTCGAACCTACTTTGTGTAACAATATGTGCTTATGTGAGCTATATTATTTGATTTAATGTATGATCGAATGTTATGTGTTTTGTGTAATGTAATGTATGTATAAATTCAATGGCCCAAACGCACAACATGATCCGATCGCACAACGGGCCTTATCTCTTGTTATCGGACCAAAGGGGCGGCCCATGAGGGGTCGGCCCACTCCCTTTATGCGAATAGAGGATGGAGTATACCTTTCATAATTTGCAACACACTTCACACCCACAAAACCCTAGTTCATATTCGGTCTCTCTCTCTCACGAACCCGACGGCAACACTCGTTCCAATCAACCGAAGATCATTGTGCTCGGATCACCTTCTTGTTGGATAATCCTCGTTATCATTCCTTTAACCGGTTAGTGTTCTTTGAGGATGTGATTAAACGGTATTAGGTTGCCACGTTATAGTGTATATGAATGATGTTCTTGTGAATTGGTTATGCATAAAAGTTGTGAATCGGATATCATGTATGGTTACCGAAATTATTGTATAATGTTTTAATATAAATTATTGAAGTTTTGTTGTGATGATTGTAAACTGAATGCTTGATTAATGGGCTTGTATGTGTGTTTTAGAATATGTTTATGTAATCGGATGTTATGCCGTAGTTTCGGGTATTAGACTTGATAGGTTACGAGGTTATCATGCTTTAAAGTTTAATCCGATTGCATGTTAATAGGTTGTATTCATGAACGGTTCGATTAGGGTTCTTGAGGAACAATTGAAATATGCTTGTTTGATCGATGGCATGCTAGATGGATTGGTTTGAAAACTGTTAATTGACTTGATTTGGAAACCGATTAACTGTTGTTTGATTGTGTTAATTGATAACAAATTGGAAACTATTGGTTAGCAAGATTGATGCTTGTAACCGATTTTGCAAGATATCCGGAATTCAAAACTAGTCGCACAAGGGCCTTGATCGCACAAGAGCCCAATCACACAGATCAGTCTGATCGCACAAGATCAGGTTGTACCGGACCTGATCCAATCACACAAGTGCCAGCCGCACAAGCGGTCCTCAGTCGCACAAGACCCTTTGAGTCGCACAAACTGAACTGTCCGCTCATATGTTGGGCCACACACACACATATGATAAACGTGTGAGGCTGTTGGGCCGAACAAGCCCAAGTCACATTGCACAACCCACCCAGTCGCACAAGATCGTTGTTCGTTCATTCGTTATTGGGCCGATATGTTGGTTGAACTTGTTATTGCTAATTGGGCCGAAGTATAGGGATCGCACAACATGCTGTGGATCACACAAGGTTGTGCTGATCGCACAACATGTTGGGCCGGTTACCAGTGGGCTTATCTATTCGCACATTGTTTGATTGTTAAAGTGTTGCCATGACCTATACGTGTTTGTAACGTGTTAACTCTGTGTAACCATACGTGCTTTGCTTGAACCAAACCTGACTCATATGGTAATCCTGTTAGGACGTGATTGACCACTTTTAATTCAAGTAACTTTGGTATAATCTGCCGAGCAAACCAAGGTGAGTTCATTGCATTTCTCTAGCATGCGTCCCGGTGGTTTGGGACAACTGGTAAACGTTTGGAAGGGAAACTCTGGGTAAACAATTAACTTGGGTATTGGTTATTGTACGTGGGATCGATCATTACCAATGCTCGGTTAGGAGCATTGGGGTTGTTAAGGGGCACACCCCCGGATACATGTGGGCACACTCCCTAGGGTATCTAGCATGAGCAATATTGTATCGCAACGTTGAATCGCATTAACATACATACGGTAACAAAACACGTTAACAAAACCTTGAACTCACCAGCGTAGTCTGACACACTTGTTTGCATGCTTGTAGGTCGTTAACTTTGGAACATGGACTTGCTATCTGGGAGTGCTGGAGTGGTCATGGATCGAGGCTTTCGTATTATCTTATATTGATACATTGGTTTAAGTGTTATTACGAAACATTTGCTAAATAATTTATTATATGCTTCCGCTACACAACTTTTGGGAATTGTTATCATGTTTGACATTGTTATTGACAATTAATAACATGTTTTATTTAAGTATTTACTATTGGTTCAATGTGATTGGTGGCTCGAACTCTGATGCGTAACACGCCTCGCGGGGTTTCCGCAGGTGGAATTTTGGGGGTGTTACATAAGACATATATACACACACATGAACTTCCAAAAGTTCACTTTTTCATCAAGTCCCTTTCAAATCATGAAACACTTTTAGAAAATTATCTTATAACAACTTTTGATTCTTACATGCAATCTATCATTCAATCAAAAATCAAAACACAATCACTTACACACACATATACTCACAGCCATTCATACATACATATACACACCCATTTTCATTTTGTTTGAAATCTCATCCTTTATCATTTTCTAGTTCATGTTTAATTCTAAGTTCAAGAGAAACTTTCCATCATCTCTATCATCACCAAATATCAAGAATGTAACTTCAAAAATAAATTTATACCTTTCAAGTTTTTAGTGGGTTTTGACTAGATTTTGGTGTTTGGAAGCTTGTTTCACCTAGAAACCTCCTTTGGATCCTTAAAACACCTTGAAACCTTCTTGGATTTAGCTTTAATCTTCAAGAACAAGTTGGAAATTTTGAAATGGGTGAGATATGGGGGTGTTTCGGCCAAGTATATTGAGGGAGAGAGAGTTAGTGTGATTTTTGAAATGGTTGCTTTGATTTATGTGAGATCATGGAAGGATCTTGTAAGCTTAATCATCACTCACATCCTCCAAGACCAACACATGGAGGAGAGAGAGAGAGAGTTTTAAAACCGGTATTTTACTGGATACCGGATATTTTATCTAGCGTTTTAATCCCGTTTTATTGTGTTTTAAATTATTTTTATCATTCTATAAAAATAATCACACTAAAATATTACTGAAATAATTATCAGATGCCTTGAATGGCTGCGTTGATAGTATTTTGTCAAATACGATCAATATCACGCGGTATGCGCTCAAACTCGAAAAATAAAGTTTCTTAGCGTTTTAATTTATTTTTCCTCACGGACATGATTATAATTACCATTCTAATCATAACAGACTATTTTTAGGATTTTAACACTGGTCGGGTGGTCACCGACGTTCGTTTCGCATTTTATTTGTTACGCGATAAGCGTTTATTTTATCGTTGCCAACATATTTTTTTTTATCAATGTTTGGATTCACCAACACATTAAATATCACATATAAATATCAAAATTAGTCAAATACAACCTTTTAGTTATTCATTTGTACGGTACGGTCTGAAAAGTCGGGTGTCACAATCCCTAGCAACCCTTGTCCACGAAAGGTGCTGAGTCAAAACAATAGTACTATCGTTGCTAGAGGCGGTATAGTGTTATACTGTATTAACATAGTAACAAGCCTTCATAGATCACGTATAACATGCGGGAGCGGTTAGCATTCATAAAGTGTTTGCGTTGTGTGTTGTGTTTTGATAGAGAACGTATGTAACACCCAAAAGTGCGTTAAAAGAAAATGGGTTCGAGTATACTCACAATACGTGTTTAGCTAGTAAACACAACTCTAAATTGGATTGAAGGGAGCGTGTTTAAGTTAGCCTGTGAATAGTAGCATAAGTCGTTGAACAATGCGTGAATAGAATGTCGAATAGTTGAGTGTTCGGATAGTGATCCGAACGGATGAGTCTCCATTCGAGCGGATGGTCATCCAGACGGATGGTCATCCGAGCGGATGACCATTCAAACGATTGCCATTCGAATGAGGTGTGTTTGTTTGTAAAATTGTTGAAAATTCAAAGTTTAGTTATAAGTGTTGAAATAATGAAACTTATAAGGGACAGGTCACTTGGTCGGATGGTCATTCGATCGGATGGTCATCCGATTGGATGGCCACTCGAGTGGGCGATCTGTTATTTTGAAAATTTGTAAAATTTTCTAAGTAAAAAGTTTGAAGTTTGACGGAGACGGCGTGATGACGTGTCAAACAATGGTAATAACGCCAAGTCCAGCTCATTCGGTCGAGTGGTCTCAGCCCATTTGATCAGACTTACTGTTCTTGATGAAATTTCATGATCAACCCATTAATCGGTCATCTCTCTGGTGGAAATCCGTTCTCAAGTCGGCTCTCAACTAGTAAATGAGTAGAGAGTATGAATGAGCTCAGATTCCATCAGTTTTGTGTCAATAGTTGAAGAAAAGTTTGAAAACAGATGAAAAGTGTTGAAATCTTGTTGAGATAAAGTTAAAAAGCGTGGAAATCCTTTAGATCTGGAACCAAGCTCGATCAAATGGTGTTCCACAACCGTTTGCCGGAGCAAAACATGTGAAAACCATCTTCAAGTGGTCCAAATAAGAGATTTCGGGAGAAAAGTAAGTGTTTGTCTGTGATTTTGATGAAGAAGATGATGTAGAAGTGTTTGGTGATGAAGATCGTACAAGATTTTGTTGGATTCTGTATGCCCAAGACACATATTAAATTGATGTGGCTATTACGTTATAATCCAAGTCGAGTCATACCCAAATACAAGCTAGACAAACACTTATAATATTTATTTGTGATATGATCAAACAAATAAATATTAACACTTAGAATATTTAGAAATTGGTTTTCTAAATAATTGCACTTGACAAACTAATAAATTATATGGATAATTTATTATGAGAGAATATTTTATTTTGTTATTTAATGGGTTAAATAACATTTTAAAAGATGCATAAGTCTTATAACATGTGATGTTATAATTTTATAAATGTTATAAAATTAACCAACACTTAAATTATTTTATAAAAGAAATTTGAATTTTTTTATAAAAATTAAAAGGTGGGCCGCCCCTCTTCTCTTCCCAAGACCAAGTATGGTCCAATCAAATAACATGCATTTGCATGTGTTAGCTAGCACTTGATTGGGTCTTTTGGTGGCAACTTCTCTCATGTCTTTAATAAAGTTTTTTTATGACAAAATTAGAATAATGAACTTGATGAAAAACTCTTGCAAATGCTCTCAAAATTTCGGCTAGCATAAGATGGTCCAAGAGAGTTTTCGGTTTTGCTTTTTCAAGTATAAGACTTGTAAAAATACTCTCTAGAAATCGGCTAACATGGGTGTTCCAAGAATTTTTTTTTTAAGTTTAACATTCAAGTGCAAGAACTCTCAAAATTCCCTGTATGATTTTGGTCAAGAGTTGGTCTTCATAAGGGTTTTTCAAGTGAGTTCATAAGTGTAGAAATCCTAGCTAAACTAAGGTGTTTGTTGGAAGGCTTGGGGTATACAAGCTTGAGGTCTTCTACACTTGAAGGCAACCGTTCAAGAATCATCATCTTCTTCATATCCTTTACTCCTTGGAAGGTAGTATTCTAAACATTCTATGGTTGTGTTTTAATTTTTGATAGCATGCATGTTCGTATATGGATCCGGGTATTGGGTTTTACATATAAAATGGGTTTTATATCTTGTAAGTAACATGTTTTAAATAATTTTTCCCGCTGAGTTTTTATTTTATAAGGATAAAATACTTTGATAAACATGTGAAAAACCCAACAATGGCATCTAGAGCCGCTTATATGAGTGCATGCTTCATAGGATATAAAATTTTTGGGTTTCGGGTTTGGTTAAAACCCTTTGGCCGAAATTTTATATATGGTTATCCTTTTGTTTTTCAAGATTATTTTCATACATGCATAAAACTATCTTGAAAAATTATGTCATTTGGATGATTTGTTTGTTTGGACAAAAACCCACTTTTTCGGTTTTTTAAATCTTGACCGAAAAGTAGGTTGTAAAAAGGAAACCATTTTTGCTTCCTGAATTTTTATATATGTGGATATATATTTTGGTGTTCATAACCTATCCTTGACCTTGTGTGAATATGTTGAATGATTGTGTTATGATTTATATTTAATTATTTCAAAGGTTGTAATAATTAATTATTTTTGTTCTTCCATTTGTAAAGTTATGTAATTTATTTATTTTCATTTGGTATGTAAAATAAATAGATTAGGTGCATTTCATTTTACTAGAAAAAATGTATTAGGATATTTTTTTTGTAAAACAAGATGCACACAAAAATGTGGTTTTGGTTTTGTCTAATTTCGGGCCACAAGGACTTCATAGTTCTTAACGGGATTTTAGCCCGATAACCAAAACACATTTTGAAGTCCAAAGGAATTTGGAGCTGAATATAAAAGACATTTAGAAGTTCAAAGAAAGTGGAGAAATCACAACACAAAAGGAAGACTTGAAGCATTTGGATGCGAGATCAAGTGGGAGTTCAACGACACATTTCTTGTGTCAATATTCACCCCTTAGGAAGGACCTTTTGGCACACTTGTTTCGGCTAACAAGTGTTGTCAAAAATAGTTGTCTATGGTTATGCACCTATTGTTATGTATGTTGTGCTTGTGTGTTTGCTTATTTATATTGTTTAGATAATATTTGGATATGCATGCTTAACAATTAATAATCAAAAACAAGCTTAAAATTGGTTCTTTAAAGATCATTAAAAATGGTTATTAAAAGGTTATTAAAAATTAATGATTTTATAATAAAATGGGTTTTATTAAAAAAGAACCTTGAAAATTTGTTTTCACAAAAGTACCAAGGATTTGAATGCATGCAAATGTATGGTACATAATGTTTTCTAAACTAGAATTTTGAAAACTCAAAATCCCTTTTATAAAACAAGTCAAACACCATCCTTTTATACAACACTCAAATCACTTGGGAACTCTTTTGTGGGATAAAGGTCACCTAACCACATTTGAGGGAACTTGTATGTTTGAGGTGGGTTTACCATGTTTGTGGGATAAAGGTCACCTAACCACTTATGTGTATAAACTCACACGTGTGTGTAAGTTGGACGACTTGATTTGGAAACCATGAACTTAGGGTCACTAAAGCATGGGGAACAAAAGGTGTTGATGGGATTAAACATGCCAACTAAACATAAAGATGTTTAACCGATCCCATATGGCTAGAAGTTGCAAAGGGTTGCAATCATCAAACGTTGACTACCTTGTTAATTTAAATAGAGGGATAAAGGTCACCTAACCAATATTTAAATGTAACGTTGGATTCTAGATTTTAATTATTAATTGTCTATAAGACATAAAAGGGTATTAATGATTAAAATATAATAATATCGAAAATATTAAAATTGAACCTTGTTAAATTTTGTAGATGGCCGCTAACAATATTACCCAAACCGTCCGTAACCTATCACTAAAAACGATCCTAATCCCGATGAACATCATATGGAATATAAGGATGCCAATGACGATTGGATTAAGTATATCGAGGATACTACGCAAGCCTCTTGCCTCATGTTAGGAATTATGATTCCCGAGATTCAAAAGGATTTTGAACATCATGAGCATACGACATGATTACCCAATTGTAGGAAATGTTCCTAAGGGTAGAACGCTTCGAAACGGTTCGAGCGCTTCATGCATGTCGAATAGAGAAAACCCAATCGGTCTCATCTTATGTCTTTAAGATAAAAAGCCACATTGATCACCTCGAAAGGCTCAATATGGATAAAAGGGCTTTATCCATTCTAACGATCAATGAGGGTGGCAACAAGGAAAGGGCATCACCCCGACACCAAAGCAAATGTTGCAAATGGTAATGGGAAATTCAAAGGGAAAAAGATTAGAAAGACTAAAGCGAAACCACAAAACCAAAAGAGAAGAAGACAAAGGTTTCCACGAACGATCCATGCTTTGAGTGTGGTGAGATAGGGCATTTGAAAAGGAATTGTCCAACCCATCTCAAAGAGTTGAAAAAATTAAAGGGATGCAGGGCAAACCTCAGGTACAATCTTAATGATACATATTGACCTTAATGTTGTTTCTTCTAACACGTGGGTATTAGATACCGGATGTGGAACTCATATTTGCAATTCGTTGCAAGAGTTCAAAAGAAATAAGCATTACAAGAAAGGAGACTATGTTTTGAAACTTCCAAATGGTTTGGAAATTGTTTTAAAATGATTTTGTATGCTCCTAGTTTGACTAGAAACATTAGTCAAGTTCCCCTTATAAGACAATATGGTTTCAATTTAAAGTTTGTAAACAATGACATTTATATTTTGATGAATGACATGTTTTACTTTAATGCTATGCTTTCAAATGATATTTATGAATTGGTTCATAATAATACATCATTTGATAGTTTTATGTACCAAGCAATCACCAAGAAACTCAAAATGGATTTGAGTAAGACCTATCTTTGGCATTATCGCCTTGGTCATATAAACCGAATCGCATACAAACACTTCAAAAGAATGGTCTTTTGGAAACAAATGAAATTGGTTTATTTAATATATGCGAATCTTGTTTACAAGGTAAAATGACTAAGAAACCCTTAAGTGGGAAAGGGTAAAATATTTATTAGGTATCATACATTTGGATGTATGTGGTCCTTTTAAGCCAATAATTAGGAATGGTGAAAGATACTTCATTACTTTTACCGACAACTATAGTACTTATGGTTATGTGTACTTGCTAAGACACAAGGATGAAGTTTTGAAATGTTCAAAGCCTTCAAAAGGTGAAGTACTAAATCAACTCAATTAAAGTTCTTCGTTCCGATAGAAGAGGAATCGAACTCTATTTGGATATGGTTCAATCTATGTTAACTAGGAGCGCATTATCTCTATCATTTTGGGGTTACGCTTTACTCTCTGCGGCCCGTACATTCAATGTGGCCCCAACCAAGAAAGTGGATAAGACACCTTTTTGAAATATGGCATGGAAGGGCTCCATCATTATCATATTTAAAGGTATGGGTTGTGAAGCTTATGTGAAGCAATACACCCCAAAAAAATTAGAAGTGCGATCCACTAAGTGTATCTTTGTAGGATATCCTAAAGATGGTATAGGATATTATTTCTACGATCCAATGGAGCAAAAGGTATTTGTTACTTAAAAGGCTAAGTTCTTGGAACCTAAGTTCCTTGTGGAAGGAATTAGTAGAACATTGTAGCTTGATGAGGATCAAGAACCATAAGCCGATACACGTCTGGTTGTACTAGCACTCAACAGGAGGTTGTTGAAAACGATCAAGTGGTTGATCATTACACATAAAACGTTCGCAGATCTGGTATAGTTAGTAGTCCACCTGAAAGATATGGGTGTTTCATGGATGGATGCTACGTAGTAGATTCGGGTAAACCTACCACATACCATGATGCAATGTCAGAATCCGATTGTGACAAATGGCTTGAAGCCATGAACGTAGAGATGAAATCCATGTATAACAACCAAGCATGGGAATTGGTTGTGCAATCTCTTAACTCCAAAGTAGTTGGAAGTAAGTGGGTTTTCAGGAAGAAAACTGATATGCATGGTAACTTGGATACTTCTAAAGCAAGACTTATGGCAAAAGGTTTCAATCAAACTCAAGGGGTTAATTATGATAAGACCTTCTCTCCAGTGGAGATGCTAAAGTCAATTAGGATATTATTTGCCATACCTGCATAATATGATTATGAGATTTGGCAAATGGATGTCAAAACGGCATTCCTTAATGGATATCTTGAGGAAGATGTCTATATGGTTCAGCCTGAAGGTTTTGTCGATCCAAAACATCCTAACAAAGTATGCAAGTTAAAGAAATCAATCTATGGGTTGAAACAAGCATCTAGAAGTTCGAATCACCGTTTTGATGAAGAGATTAGGGAATATGGATTCATCAAGAATGTTGATAAAGCTTGTGTATAAGAAGGCTAGTGGGAGCATTATGACATTCTTACTATTTGGAAATGATGTTCCAAACAAGGAAGGTGTAAAAGCCTGGCTTGGAAGTTGTTTTTCCATTAAGGATCTTGGTGAAGTCGCCTATATTTTGGGAATAAAGATCTATATAGGTTTAAACTAAAGTGCATACATTGACAAAGTCTTGAAAAGGTTCAAGATGGAGAACTCTAAGAAAGGTTTGGTACCTATTCAAGAGGGGACAATATTGAGTGCGTCTCAATATCCAAGCTCAGAGGATGAGCAAGAAAGAATGAAAGGAATCCCATATGCGTCAGCTATAGGATTCATTATGTATGTAATGATATGCACCAGACCAGACAAGTTATGCGCTTTAAGCATGACGAGTAGATACCAGCGAGTAACGGTCATTGGGTGACCGTTAAAAATATATTGAAATACCTTAGAAGGACTAAGGATATATTTCTAATATATGGATATGGTGAAGAAGAACTCATTGTAAAGGGTTACAGGGATGCGAGTTTAGGAATTCGTTGTAAAGGGTTACATGGATACGAGTTTCTAAACGGATCGAGATGGTTCTCGATCACAATTAGGGTAGCATTGTCCACTACAGAATCAGAATACATCGTCGCTTCATTGATTAAGATAATTCATGTGGATTTGCCACTTGAATTATTGCCGATCTAGGGGTAGTCCCTACCATTCAGGACCCCTAGAAATCTTTGTGATAACGATGGTGTGATTGCTTAAATCAAGGAACCTTGTGTACATCGAAAGACTAGGCACATTGAGCGGAGTTTCAACTACATAAGGGATGAAGTTAAAAAAGGGAAAGATATGTATTCGCAAAGTTCAAACTGATCAAAATATTGCGGATCCACTCACGAAGCTCCTTGAAAGGGCAAAGCATGAAGGGTCATACTTGTGCCTTAGGACTTCGATATTCTAGTGATTGGATTTGATCTATTTTGTATTTGGATATTGGAAAAACTGTTATTATAACTCTTGTACAGGGTATTTTTTAGTTATGTTCCATTTTAGCATGTTTAAATCCGTGAATAAGTTTCTTATTCTAAATGTCCGTAGTCGATCATACCTGTGGGAACAAATATGAATGTAAGACTATTATGAATTTGGATTGGTGGATGTTCATTGGTTATGAATATAGAGCAAAGTGTTGCTGCCAAAGTTCATAGATATTTGTGGGATACAAATATTGGACTGACTCGCTCTCAAATATTACTGCATGGAATCATCTGTGATTGATCATAAGTAAATTTGAGTAAAGGAGAATATCATAGTATCCTCTGACCTGAGATACATATTGGGTCTTGATATTCACCAAATATTGTACCTTGACTTATTTCTTCGCTGTCAGTAATATGACAGTACATAAGGCTAAGCTCAGGTGTGATACAAGGTGATTGTGAGAGACGTATGTAGTCAAGAACAGATTTGTTCCTCTTATTCGTTGAGAATAAGATGTCTAAGGCCTGCTAAAGTTAAATCAACAGAGAGTGATCACTCTATGTCTCTAGATTTGACATGACATCTGTAACAAAAGGATAAATGATAGATTCACCTAAATCATTTTCAAGTAAGGGACTTGAAGGGGATGATGTGATTGAATGGGACATATAGTCATACGTATTAGGGGTAGTAAACTATAGTTAGGTGGTCTTTACTACTTGCATCAATCTTCTATGTATCTTGTGCAAGTGGGAGATTGTTGGATTCTGTATGCCCAAGACACATATTAAATTGATGTGGCTAGCACGTTATGATCCAAGTCGAGTCACACCCAAATATAAGCTAGACAAACACTTATAATATTTATTTGTGATATGATTAAACAAATAAATATTAACACTTAGAATATTCAGAAATTGGTTTTGTAAATAATTGCACTTGACAAACTAATAAATTATATGGATAATTTATTATGAGAGAATATTTTACTTTGTTATTTAATGGGTTAAATAACATTTTAAAAGTTGCATAAGTCTTATAACATGTGATGTTATAATTTTATAAATGTTATAAAATTAATCAAGACTTAAATTATTTTATAAAAGAAATTTGAATTTTTTTTATAAAAATTAAAAGGTGGGCCGCCCCCTTCTCTTCCCAAGACCAACTATGGTCCAATCAAATAACATGCATTTGCATGTGTTAGCTAGCACTTGATTGGGTCTTTTGGTGGCAACTTCTCTCATGTCTTTAATAAAGATTTTTTATGACAAAATTAAAATAATGAACTTGATGAAAAACTCTTGCAAATGCTCTCAAAATTTCGGCTAGCATAAGATGGTCCAAGAGAGTTTTCGGTTTTGCTTTTTCAAGTATAAGACTTGTAAAAATACTCTCTAGAAATCGGCTAACATGGGTGTTCCAAGAAGTTTTTTTTTAAAGTTTAACATTCAAGTGCAAGAACTCTCAAAATTCCCTGTATGATTTCGGCCAAGAGTTGGTCTTCATAAGGGTTTTTCAAGTGAGTTCATAAGTGTAGAAATCCTAGCTAAACTAAGGTGTTTGTTGGAAGGCTTGGGGTATACAAGCTTGAGGTCTTCTACACTTGAAGGCAACCGTTCAAGAATCATCATCTTCTTCATATCCTTTACTCCTTGGAAGGTAGTATTCTAAACATTCTATGGTTGTGTTTTAATTTTTGATAGCATGCATGTTCGTATATGGATCCGGGTATCGGGTTTTACATATAAAATGGGTTTTATATCTTGTAAGTAACATGTTTTAGATAATTTTTCCCGCTACGTTGTTATTTTATAAGGATAAAATACTTTGATAAACATGTGAAAAACCCAACAGATTTGAGGAGAAATACTTACGAAATAGCCTTGAATCGCGATTAAAGTGACTGAGAGCGACTTGAGTACGTGTGATCGGATGGAGGTGTCAAATTAGTGAAAGGGAGGTGTACGGCGGTATTTATAGAGTGAGAAAGAGGGCTTAAGTCGGTGCGCAAAGTTGGCAGTGGTCAGATGGCCATTCGGTCGAATGGTCATCCGGACGGATGTCCATTCGATCGGATGTCCATTCTGACAGCCGTGTTGTGCGAGTTAGTTTACCAACCTTCGTTTCGTGTGTTAAGCGTTGCGTTACGTTTAATCGAGTTGCGAGTGAGTGTTTGAGTGTGTAAGCGTTACGTTGATAACCACATAACATTTAAACAAATAATCATACAAGTAACACACATAACACAAGTAAAAACACAAGTAAAAGCATAAAGTAAATCCGCGTTGCGAGTTGCGTTGAGTTTGCGTTGCGATAGCGTTTAATCTAAACAAGCGATGTAATAGGCGATAAAATGCGTGTAAATAGTATGCGTTATAAATAGCGTTAAATGCAATAACTGCGTTTTGAATAAGCGTTGTAATCATGCGTTTAAAATGCGTGTTAAAAACATAGTTTAAACCCTTTTCGATAATCGAAATCTCGGGAGTATAAGCGACTAAGAGAGAAAGACAATGATAAGGAATGACCCGAAAAGTCGGGTTGTTACACGTTAATTACCGGTTGTCACAGATTGAGTATCTTAAATGTATGACTGGGTTTATTATGCATATAAAGGGTATTAAACTCGTATTTACATCTGACTACATGAAAAGCAAGTATAAGTTTGCGTGAGCTACGAAGGTATTAAGTGGTCGTATATAAGATGAATGTTTAACTAGCATGTGTAATCAACGTATAATGTTTATAAAATGATTAAATCCTATTACGATCAACGCCTCAGATTACACTTACACTGATTGAATGCGAAATATGATTATATGAGAGTACAAGTTTCCAAAATTAGATTACAGACCATAACTCATTGCAAGAGCGACCTTTTTTTTAACAAACTAAATACAAAACATGGACATAATGGTAGAAATAAACATTAATAGAAAGAATGTGGTCGACATTAGTTCGGTTCATTATGGTATCGATATGATACCTGCACTCAATATAGCAATCGAAAAAAAATTACAAAATAAAGTCGTGATATGCCTAAAAAGAATTCGGCACGTGTTTTACATCGATCGAAAACCAATAAAAACCAATATCGGTAACGAGTCTAATAGTACCGATGCCGATGCTTTCGGTCGACATATAAGTTTGGTTCGTCATGATACTGGTACCATACCAGCACTCGCTATGGCTTACGATAAAAAAATCTATTGCGAATAAAACATTGTTTTCAACAAAATTTATACATGGATAAAAAAATATGTCGCACGGTATATTTATAATTTATAAAACATTATATTATATTATTTGAATAACGAAGATTCGAGACGACACTAATTTATTAAAAAACTAAATGTGAGGTCAGTTTGATACATTTACGCTAATTTACTTGTACAGCATGACAACGTGGTTTCAGGAAGAAAGTATATCGAGCGGTAGATAAAAATATGCACGTCGCAACGATATACTCGTAATATCATAAGACATCTAAGACATCGTATGTTAAAAGTTATAAGAAAAAACAAAATATACACAAAATTAAAAGTAAAGTGCAATTTGCATTCCTGTGTGGTTTGGTGACGGGAGCAGGTTGTCACCATCAAGTTTTTTTTTTTTTTTTTTTTTTTTTTTTGCAATATGCGCCATTATTCTTGTAAAATGTAATACTTTGTACCCTTCTGCCTTCTGTAAAACAAACATTAGTTTGACCGTTTGACTGAGAAGGAATATTGTAATCTCACCGTGTAACCCCTTTGTCAATCTCCAACACCCAAATCCCTATTCAATTTCACCTCAGAACCGCTACTTAGACTTTGACCTAGTGATCAAAAGAAGTAGACCAAGGTTCAATCTTTAATATGTGCAAGCATTTGGGAAAAAAATTAGTTGTAAAAAAAATTCACCCCAGAACCCGCAATTTCTAGAGAAACTAAACTGACATAACAATCACCATGATAATCATCACCAACCAGCAATTAAACAAAAAGCCACATGGCTGACACCAATGGTGGCTCAGCCGCAACACCATCGCTATCGTCGCCCCGGCGAGTTCCTGTCTCACGCACATCATCTACCATACTTTCTTCTTTATTTACTTCTCCACAAAAGCAGTTTAAATCAGATTACAGCATCATCGCAACCATGTCGCAAACAACATGATACGTGCTTAATCCACACAAAGATGCCATGTCACCCATGTTTAGGCCATTTATGCATTTGTTTTCTAGTACTGCATAATATTAGGAGTAGTTAAATTACCAAAGCAGTTTCTATTATTACAATTTGTAGGTCACGTAGCCATGTTGAGTTAATGTTGCATGCATGTCCCTTGAAAGAGGGAGTAATGGAGTAGTAAGTTAGGATAGTTTTGTATATTTATTTCGATGTACTGCATAATGGAAAGAAAAGAGAAAATTGTTGCAAAACTAGTCTTATTCTTTATCTTTGTTCTGTTAGCTTGACCCCCTCTAAGGGTTATCTATCTTGGGAGATTGACCATCTCGAATCGGTCTCTATCACAACAATCCTCAATCACCAAATCTGAAATCAAATAACTTGCTTTTCTTTCGCTCTACTTTATCACTAAAATAACGACACTCAACTCAACTGTAACCTGCAACTCATCGGAGTTTGTGGCAGCTTTCCATCGTGGTGTGATTAGAGACTGAGTTGCAGGTTGATGTCTCGTTTAAGTCGAAGATGAGGGTGATTTGTTGAGGTGACGAGATCTGTATGTTTGTGATATTAAATTTGAAAATCAATTGTTGCTTTGGTTCAGATGAGATGGTAAAAAGTATTGTTACAAGTTTAGGAAAGAGAGGGGGTAAACTTGTCTTTTCACCCTAAGTCAAACAATCAACCTAACGTCCCCGTTTGACAGAAGATGGCAATGTATGAAATTTTGCGAGCAGAACGATGTAGAGCGCCAAAAAAAGCCTTGAGGGTGGCAACCTGCAAGGCCGTCTTTGAGGGGTTGCGGGGTGGGCGACAGCACAGGGCCCAAATCTTTTTGATTTTGTATAAAATTTACGTTGTATAAGCTAGAATATATATATATATATATATATATATATATATATATATATATATATATATAGGGAGGGGCTCATGCGAGAACCACCCTTATTGTGAGAACCTTGAGAACCAATGTGAACACAACCTAAAATAGCTAAAAAAAACCTAACCCCCCCCCCAAAAAAAAAAAAAAACCTTACCCCCCCCCCCAAAAAAACCTAACCCCCCCCCCTACCCCCCCAAAGCTAAAATGCTAAAAACTAAACCCCCCAAAAACCTAAAAAAATAAAAAAAATCTAAAATTTTTTTTAATATTTTTTATGCTCAAATCGCTACTTTTAGTGGCAAAAAAAAAAATTTTTTTTGGCTTCGAAAAGTAGCGATTTTTATATAAAAAATATTTAAAAAAAAATTTGTGTGAGTTTTAGCTATTTTTAGGCATTTTTGGTTGTGTTCACATTGGTTCTCGCGGTTCTCGCAATAAGAGATGGTTCTCGCATGATCTTCTCCCTATATATATATATAGGGGGCTGCTAGAATGAGAACCACCCCGAGTTGTAAGAACCGCGAGAACTACACCCCACGGAGCGTCGTTCGCCATGATTTTTTTTTACAAGTAGATGTGTGTATTATAAACACAGCCGTAAAAAATCATGGCGAACGGCGCTCCGTGGGGTGTAGTTTTTTACACTACAAGTTTGGTGTTTTTTAATTTTTTTTCTTTTTTCTTTTTTTTTCACCTAACTTGTGGTGTAAAAAACTACACCCCACGGAGCGCCGTTCGCCATGATTTTTTACGGCTGTGTTTATAATATACACATCTACTTGTAAAAAAAAAAATCATGGCGAACGGCGCTCCGTGGGGTGTAGTTCTCGCGGTTCTTACAACTCGAGGTGGTTCTCATTCTAGCGGCTCCCTATATATATATATATATATATATACTGAGTCGAAAGATGACACAAACAAGTTCTCGTCAGGATGGTTATTGCCTTGCTTAGACAACAAGGAGACGCAGGTTCTAATCCTGATTTCTCCAAATTCTCTATTTTAGCTTCACTTTTTAGTTTTTTTAGCTGTATATTGCATTTAATGCCTAATTTTGTTAATTACATCTTTTCCTTTAATTAATAAATTACTAACTACGGTTAGCAAAAAATAACTATTTAAATTACTTTCACATAAATTTTCGTGATTAAATAATTGATGAGTTTATAATATATGGAAATTTGCGAATAGGGCCCAAAATTTTTATCTCGCACAGGGCCAATTTTTTTGTCACTTTCGGAGACTGCCCTGGCAACCTGCTCCTGCTACCAAACCATATAAATCAAATTGCACTTTACTCCAAAATTAGTTATAATAATAAAAGAAAAATTAAAGCATAAAAAATTTGTAAATATGTGTCAGAAATTCAATCGGGGTCAGTTCGTTACGATACCTGCACTCGCTTTAACAATCAAAAGATAGACGAATAAATAAAGCCATGTTACGACAAAAATGATGTCACCAATCAATTATAATAAAAACGAATACCGATACCAAATTATTATTTATGTAAAACGATTATTGTTTGTTTGTGCTAGATAAGATAGATGAACTCAGGAAAAAAAAAACAACTCTTCGTAAATTGTAGCATCATGTTTAAGTTGAGAACCATCAACATTATTATTCGATCTAAATATCAAACTAAATTGTTATAGGTTAAAGTAAAATATTTAACAGAAATATTATACATTTAACTTAGATTACTAATATATGACAGCTATATAAATGAATTACTGTATTAAATATTAATGGCGAGTAAAAGAAGTTATATATTAATTATAAAAAAGACATATGTGATCAACAATTATATATATATATATATATATATATATATATATATATATATATATATATATATATATATATATATATATATATATATATATATATATATATATAAGGTAATGCTAGACAAAAAACCCTAAAAATTTTAGAAAACTCTGTAAACTCAAAGTTTCCGACTTTTTTTTTTTTGAAAAAAATAACACATGTAATATACATGTTTTTAAGAGTTTTGGGCCAAAAAAAACAAAAAAGCGCCGAGTACTTTTTTTTAAAAAAAATAAACAAGTTCCAAAAACTTCGTTGGCTAACATGTGTTAGACAAAAAATGCTGAAAGTTGCTGAAATTTGTTTTTTTTTTTTTAAAAAAAACCTTTCGGCGCTTTTTTGATTTTTTTGGCCCAAAACTCTTAAAAACATGTATATTACATGTGTTATTTTAAAAAAAAAGTCGGGAGCTTTGAGTTTCCCGGGTTTCTTAAATATTTAGGGTTTTCTATATAGCCCAATATATATATATATATATATATATATATATATATATATATATATATATATATATATATATATATATATATATATATATATATATATATATATATATATATATATATATACAGAACTCGCAGAACTCCCAATAAACAATCTTTTTATTTATAGATTTTTATGTTTAGGATAATTTTATAATTTATTATGTGTATTTTTACGATTACATACATTTTAAGAGTAATTTTATCATTTTTATATGTAATTTTATAATTACACATATGTAAACTAGTTTTTTTACTTATATGTAATTAGTTATGACATATATATATAATTTTCGCAATTAAACATATGTAAACTACTTTTAACATGTATGTAATCAAAGAAATACAGATAATAGATGATAAAAGGATCCTAAATACAAAAACTTAAATATAAAATGATTGTTTATTAGGAATTCTGAAAGTTCTGTCGTTATTTAGAATTCTAAAATGAACTTAACCCTCTCACTCTCTCTCTCTCTCTCTCTATATATATATATATATATATATATATGTATGTATATATATATATACAGTATGAACGTGACTAAGGGGCAAGTTGGAAAGGATTAACTTTTGGCATGGGTCAAGTAAAAAACTTTGAATCGAGATTTTGGTTCCATATTTTCGGATATTCGGATATCCGAAAAAAAATAAAAATTAAATTTTTGGATATTTCGGATATCTGAAATAACCGAAAAATTTAAAATCACTATCGGAATCCGAATCCGAAAAATTTGGATATCCCAATTTCAGATATCCGAATTTTCGGATATTTCCGATTCGGATTTCGGATCATTAGGATCGGATTTTCATACCAATTCTCTCCTCATTCCCACAGCACCGGTTACACCTTCTACATCAATGGCTGATTACCACCACCACACATTCACGCTAATTTTAACCATAAACACTCATCTACACCTTCCTAATTTCTCTCGTTTTCAGCACAACAGATCCCAACGTATTAAACCAGTTATGAAAAGGGTTGGATTTGAGCAACACTAATTTTTCCCCACCACAGCTTAAGTAAAATCCCTCCATGAAACTTGTTTTAAATGTGAATCCACTGTTTCAATCGAGTTCATCGGAAATTCCTTCTAAACCCAATTCACTCACTAGTTCCCAACCCGACAGCAGCAGCCAACTTTCACCTAGGGTTACTCCTATTACTTATGATTCGGGCATTGTTGGTGTTCCTACTATACAGCTGAAGAAGAAACCAAATGTAGTTCCGTCCCTCACTCCTATTGCGGTTTTTGCTGGTTTAGCGTTGTTAACCGTCCCTTTAGGTTTCTACTTATGCAAATTGAAGGAAGCTAGCTCAAGTGAACCACCGAGCTCACTTGTTAGTCACCCCCATGACCCGTCTGACTCGGATAACACAGTCTGGATTTCAATCGCTAATGACACCCAGATGCATACTAGTTTTGTTAGTGGCTCGAGTGAGTCCCCTGTAATCAAGTCTGGAAACATGATCATTTCGGTTCAAGTTTTAAAAAATGCGACCAAAAACTTTGCAAAACAAAAAAAACAAGCTCGGGCATGGCAGGTTTAGGGTCGTTTACAAGGGCCGGTTAGACGATGGCTCAAAAATTGCAATCAAAAGAATGGAATCTGGTGTGATTAGCAATAAAGCATTAGCTGAATTTGAATTAGAAATTTCAGTTGTTTAATAAAGGTTAGACATAGACATTTGGTGTCACTTTTAGGGTATTCAACTAAAGGGATCGAAAGAATTTTTGTTTATCATCAGAGCTTTATACACCGAGATCTTAAATCGTCCAATATTTTACTTGGGATGATTTTCGGGCCAAAGTTTCGGACTTTGGACTCGTCCCGGATGGTGGGAAGTCAATTATGACTCGGGTAGCTGCGATGTTTGGATACGTTGCACCTGAATATGCTGGTAACTATTTTTTTCTTTATATATATATATATATATATATATATATATATATATATATATATATATATATATATATATATATATATATATATATTATGGACGTGACAAAAAGGGCAGGTTGGAAACAATTAACTTTTGGCATGGGTCAAGTAAAAAACTTTCAATAGAGATTTTGTTTCCATATGTTCGTATATTCGGATATCCGAAAAAATATAAAAATGAAATTTTCGGATATCCAAATATCCGAAAAAATTTAAAATCACTATACGAATCCGAATCCGAAAAATTCAGATATCCGAATTTTCGGATATCTGATATTTCAGATTAGATTTTCGGATACGGATTGTTTTGAACACTTCTAACTTTCATACCACTTCTCCCCTCATTCCCGCTTCCCCGGTTACACCTTCTGCATCAATGGCAGATTACCACCGCCAAACATTCACCCTAATTTTAACCATAACACTCATCTACACCTTCCTAATTTCACTCGTTTTCAGCACAAAAGATCCCAACTTATTAATCCAATTATGAAAAGGGTTGGATTTGAGCAACAATAATTTTTCCCCTCCTCAGCTTAAGTACAATACCTCCATGAAACTTGTTTTAAGTGGGAACCCACTGTTTCAATCATGTTCATCGAAAATTCCTCCTAAACCCAGTTCACCCAGGGGTTGCCAGCCCGACAGCAACAGCGAACTTTCACCTGGGATTACTCCTAGTACTAGTGAGCCGGGCATTAGTTGTGTTCCCGCTATACAGCTGAAAAAGAAACCAAATGTTGTTTCGTCCCTCACTCCTGTTGCAGTTTTTGCTTGTTTCCATATTTTCCGATATGCGGATATCCGAAATATCTGAAAAAAAATTAAAATCACTATCCGAAAAATTCGAATATCCGAATTTTTAGATATTTCGGATTCGAATATCGTATATTTTGGATCGGATTTTCGGATACGGATAGTTCTGAACACCTCTAACTTTCATACTACTTCTCTCCTCATTCCCGCAGCACCGGTTACACCTTCTGCATCAATGGCAGATTACCACCGCCACACATTCAACATAATTTTAACCATAACACTCATCTACACCTTCCTAATTTCTGTCGTTTTCAGCACAACAGATCCCAACGTATTAAACCAGTTACGAAAAGGGTTGGATTTGAGAAACAATAATTTTTCCCCTCCTCAGCTTAAGTACAATCCCTCCATGAAACTTGTTTTACGTGGGAACCCACTGTTTCAATCGAGTTTATCGAAAATTCCTCCTAAACCTAGTTCACCCACGGGTTCCTAGCCCGACAGTAGGAGCCAACTTTCACCTGGGATTACTCCTAGTACTGGTGATTCGGGAATTGGTGGTGTTCCCGCTATACAGCTGAAGAAGAAACCAAATGTTGTTCCATTCCTCACTCCTTTTGTTGTTTTTGCTGGTTTAGCGCTTTAACCGTCCCTTTAGGTCTCTTCTTATGCAAATTGAAGAAAGCTAACTCAAGTGAACCACCGAGCTCACTTGTTATTCACCCCTGGACCCGTCTAACTCGGATAACACACACAGGATTTCAATCGCCAATGACACACACATGCATGCTAGTGTTGGCAGTGGTTCAAGTGAGTCCCCCGTAATCAAGTCTGGAAACATGATCATTTCGGTTCAAGTTATAAAAAATGCGACCAAAAACTTCGAAAAAGAAAGCGAGCTTGGGCATGGCGGGTTCGGGGTCGTTTACAAGGGCCAGTTAGACGATAGCATAAAAAAAGAAGTCAAAAAAATGGAATCTGGTGTGATTAGCAAGAAAGCATTAGATGAATCTGAATAAGAAATTTCAGTTTTAAAAAAGGTTAGACACAGACATTTGATGTCACTTTTAGGGTATTCAACTGAAGGGCTCGAAAGAATTCTTGTTTATGATTATATGCCTCAAGGTACATTAAGTAGGCATCTATTTCATTGGAAAAACTTCAAATTGGAACCACTTTCTTTGAAAAAGAGGTTAGATATTGCATTGGATG
The DNA here is from genome assembly GCF_002127325.2 of Helianthus annuus. Classification (NCBI taxonomy): domain Eukaryota; kingdom Viridiplantae; phylum Streptophyta; class Magnoliopsida; order Asterales; family Asteraceae; genus Helianthus; species Helianthus annuus. The sequence goes on from NC_035446.2 coordinate 62,639,786, forward strand.
TGGCTAGAGGTATGGAATATCTTCATACTTTGGCTCATCAGAGCTTTAAACACCGGGATCTTAAATCGTCCAATATTTTACTCGGCGATGATTTTCGAGCCAAAGTTTCGGACTTTGGACTAGTGAAACTCCTCCCGAATGGTGGGAAGTCAATTATGGCACAGGTAGTTGGGATGTTTGGATACGTTACCCCTGAATATGCTGGTCACTATCTTTTTTCTTTATATATATTGTGGACATGACAAAAGGGCAGGTTGGAAACAATTAACATTTGGCATGGGTCAAGTAAAGATCTTTGAATCGAGATTTTGTTTCCATATTTTTGATATTCGGATATCCCAAAAAAATTAAAATTAAAATTTCAGATATTTTGGATATCCGAAATATCCGAAAAAATTTATAACCACTATCCGAATACGAAATATCCGAAAATTCAGATATTTCGGGTTCAGATATCGGATTTTCGAATACGGATAGTTTTGAACACCTCTAACTTTCATACCACTTCTCTCCTCATTCCCACAGCACCGGTTACACCTTCTACATCAATGGCAGCTTACCACCGCAACACATTCACCCTGATTTTAACCATAACACTCATCTACACCTTCCTAATTTCACTCGTTTTCAGCAAAACAGATCCCAACGCATTAAACCAGTTACGGAAAGGGTTGGATTTGAGCAACAATAATTTTTCCCCTCATCAGCTTAAGTTCAATCCATCCATGAAACTTGTTTTATGTGGGAACCCACTATTTCAATCGAGTTCATCGAAAATTCCTCCAAAACCCAGTTCACCCATGCATTCCCAGCCCGACAGCAGCAGCCAATTTTCACATGGGATTACACCTAGTACTGTTGATGCGGGCATTGTTGGCGTTCCCGCTATACAGCTGTAGAAGAAACCGAATGTAGTTCCGTCCCTCACTCATGTTGTGGTTTTTGCTGGTTTAGCGCTTTTAACCGTCCCATTAGGTCTCTACTTATGCAAATTGAAGAAAGCTTACTCAAGTGAAACACCGAGCTCACTTGTTATTCACCCCCTAGACCCGTCTGACTCGGATAACACAACCAGGATTTCAATCGCCAATGACACACAAATGCATGCTAGTGTTGGCAGTGGTTCAAGTGAGTCCCCTGTAATCAAGTCTAGAAACATGATCATTTCGGTTCAAGTTTTAAAAAATGCAACCAAAAACTTCGCAAAAGAAAGCGAGCTTCGGCATGGCGGGTTCGGGGTCGTTTACAAGGGCCAGTTAAACGATGGCAAAAAATAGGTGTTAAAAGAATGAAATCTGGTGCGATTAGCAACAAAACATTAGTTGCTTTTGAATCAGAAATTTCAGTTTTAACAAAGATTAGACACAGATATTTGGTGTCACTTTTAGGGTATTCAACTGAAGGGCTCGAAAGAATTCTTGTTTATGAATATATGCCTCAAGGTGCATTAAGTAGGCATCTATTTCATTGGAAAAACTTGAAATTGGAACCACTTTCTTGGAAAAGGAGGTTAAATATTGCATTGGATGTGGCTAGTGGTATGGAATATCTTCATACTTTTTATCATCAGAGCTTTATATACCCGGATCTTAAATCGTCCAATATTTTACTTAACGATGATTTCTGAGCAAAAGTTTCGGACTTTGGATTTGTGAATCTCGTCCAGGATGGTGGGAAGTCAATTATGACTCGGGTAACTGGGACGTTTAGATACGTTGCCCCTGAATATGCTGGTAACTATTTTTTTCTTTATGCATACATACATACATATATATATATATATATATATATATATATATATATATATTATGGACGTGACAAAAGGGCAGGTTGGAAACAATCAACTTTTGGCATGGGTCAAGTAAAAAACTTTGAATCGAGATTTTGTTTCCATATTTTCGGATATCCAAAATATCCGAAAAAATTTAAAATCACTATCCGAATTCGAATCCGAAAAATTCGGATATCCGAATTTTCGGATATTTCGATCCGGATATCAGATATTTCGGATCGGATTTTCGGATATAGATAGTTTTGAACTCCTCTAACTTTCATATAGTGCACTTCTCTCCTCATTCCCGCAGCATCGGTTACACCTTCTGCATCAATGGCAGATTACCACTGCCACACATTCACCCAAATTTTAACCATAACACTCATCTACACCTTCCTAATTTCCCTCGTTTTCAGCACATCAGATTCCAACGTATTAAACCAGTTACGAAAATGGTTGGATTTGAGCAACAATAATTTTCCCCTCCTCAGCTTAAGTACAATCCCTCAATGAAAATTGTTTTAAAAAATCCGACCAAAAACTTTGCAAAAGAGAGCAAGTCCAAGCATGGCGGGTTCGGGGTCATTTACAAGGGCCAGTTAGACGATGGCACAAAAATTGCAGTCAAAAGAATGGAATCTGGTGTGATTAGCAACAAAGCATTAGATGAATTTGAATCAGAAATTTCAGTTTTAACAAAGGTTAGACACAGACATTTAGTGTCACTTTTAGGGTATTAAACTGAAGGGCTCAAAAGAATTCTTTTTTATGAATATATGCCTCATGGTGCATTAAGTAGGCATCTATTTCATTAGAAAAAACTTCAAATTGGAACCACTTTCTTGGAAAAAGAGGTTAATTATTGCATTGGATGTGGCTAGATGTATGGAATATCTTCATACTTTGGCTCATCAGTGTTTTATAGACCGGGATCTTAAATCGTCCAATATTTTACTTGGTGATGATTTTCGAGCCAAAGTTTCGGACTTTGGACTGGTGAAACTCGTCCCGGATGGTGGGAAGTCAATTATGACTCGGGTAGCTGGGACGTTTGGATACGTTGCCCATAAATATGCTGGTTACTATCTTTTTTTCTTTATATGTATGTATGTATATATGTATAGGGGATAGATCATGAGAAAACTAGTTTAAATGAGAAAACCAAAAACTAACTAAAAAGCCTAAAAAACATATAATTTTTTTTAATTTTTTATAAAAAAAATCGCTATTTTTTATGTATGGAAAAAATTTTCAAAAAAAAAAAAATTGTTGTACTGCACATGTGCACTAATACGGATATAATGCACATGTATAGAACACATATAATGCACATGTGCAGTACAAGTTTTTTTTTGAAATTTTTTTTATATAAAAAATAGCGATTTTTTATAAAAATTTGTAAAAAAAAAAACTTTTTTGGTATGTTTTTTAGCTTCTTTTAGGCTTTTTTAGTTAGTTTTCTATTTTTCTCATTTAGATGTAGTTTTCTCATGATCCTCTCGCTATATGTGTATATATATATATATATATATATATATATATATATATAGACAAAAGGGTAGGATGGAAACGACTAACTTTTGGCATGGGTCTAGTAAAAAACTTTGAATCGAGATTTTGTTTCCATATGTTAAATGCATAATAACTTTAACATATTCAAATTAATGAAAACTATAGGTTCATGAATTCAGGATTTTGTTTCCATATGTTATTAGTAATTCGAGATTTTGTTTCTATCTCTAGCCAGTGATTCTAGATTTTATTTTCATCTGTGTTATCAGTGATAGGTAAATTGACAACAAAGGTTGATGTCTTCAGTTGTGGTGCCGTTCTTATGGAGCTACTAACTGGCTTAATGGTGTTAGACAAGGATAGACCTAAAGAAAAACGATACCTGGTAGAATGGTTTTGGCTGGCTGGGTCACTAGTGTTGTAGTGTTGTCTTCTGTGTTCTCAGGCGTGGGTGGCCTTTTGCCATTGGGTTTATTGGATGATATGGTTTTGTTGGTTGTTCAAAAAAAATTAATAATAATCAACCCAAGCTATGTAATTTCTTTATATTTGTTTTTTAGTCGACCCAAGCTATGTAATTTCTTTCTGTTGAACAGATTATAATTTTTTCACAACTCATAATTATATTTTCCTATTATAAATCTGTTTTCTAACATAAGACATTTGATATAGTGTGATAATGGCTTTTTGTATGGAATGGCAGTATTTACATGAATTTTGGATGTTCAATGTTGTCATCGTATTCACATTTGAATTTGATGGTAGTCACCTATTGTGGATATAATTTCTTTCAGCACGGAACATAGTACCAGTTGTGGTTTGTGTGCATTGCCTTTACTCAATTACTCTAGCTAGACACTTTTGCTAAACAGCTGAAGCGTTTTGTGGAGTGCTTTCATGAGTGTTTTTAGCAAGCAACTCTACAAGTGTTACTAAATTCTTGTTGGCTCTTGATGTTATCTTTGTTGATAGTCTTTGAAGCCTGAAAAAGTGCAAGCAGTAAGTCAATAAGCAGTGCAAAAGGGAAAGTTGAGCCAAAAGGACTATATTTCTACAAAATATATATAGTGTGGGGTTTAATGGTGATCACCAAAAAAGTGGAGAACTACTTGGATCATTAAAATAAATGGTTGAGATTAGATTTCAACCTCCAATGTAAATTTTAATGAAAAAACACGGAGGGGCAAAATTGGAATAGAATTGTATCAAGCACAAGCTCCAACGCCGCAAGATGAGACGAACACGCCGGTGAAACTTCACACTTCCACTGCAAATTTGTTATTTTTGTCGGAAAATTTTGCCAATGATTCAACGGTGACCGGCTCAGCTGCTCGCTCCTCCGCTCGACCTTACTAGGTAACTATAAATTACGACGAGATTGATTCTACTTCAAGAATGATTCTAAATTTGCCTTCATCTTGTTTTTCAGATCTGAATCGAGCATGAACGATGACTAGGGGTGTTCAAAACCGGATATCCGAAATTTTCGGATACCAGATTTCACTATCTGAATCCGTATCCAAAATTCCGGATATCTGAAATTTCGGATACGGATTCGGATAGTGAATCGGATATCCGAAAATCCAATTTTTTATTTAATTTTTATTTTTTTATTGTTTTTTTTCATATTCGAAAACGGATATTCTGGATAGTTTCGGATATCTGAATATCAGTTTTCGGATATTTTTCGGATATTTCGGATATTTCTGATATTTTTTGGATATTTTCGGATATTTTTTGGATATTTTCGGATACTTCGGATATTTCGGATATTTTTCGGATATTTGGATATCCGAAAAAAATGAATATTAAATTTTCGGATATTTCGGATATCCGAAATATCCGAAAATTTTATTATCGCTATCCGAATCCGAAAAATTCGGATATCCGAAATTTCGGATATCCGATTCTTTGGAAATTTCGGATTCGGATATCGGATATTTCGGATCGGATTTTCGGATACGGATAGTTTTGAACACCCCTAACGATGACAGAACGGAACAAATATCCACCGTCCGTTCTCTGGTTCATTCATGACGACATCGATTAGATCTCAACTATGTCGATTGCGAATCAGTATGCGTTATTTTTAGATCTACTCGAATTTACACACAAAACGGGCAACCCCCTCACTCCATACTTGGATCACTTAGTCAAAGGTTTCCTATCTTGGAATTGTGCTTCTCTATAAATGACCACACTTGGTCATTCAACAACACATTCTGAATATCTGACCCTTTCTCTAGAATCTACACATTGCATATTCTATTCTTCACATTCAATACAACTATCACATTGCATGGATAGAATCTGGGTTGAGTCTCTCTCGGCCTTGATTCCAAGCAATTGATAAAGAAGTGATCCAACCCTACGTATTGCATACGTAGGGGACTCGTAACCTACGTTAGGCAAAATGAGACTCGTGAAGCCTTTTGCCAGCCTAACCAGTCCCTCTGCTATTCTTGGTCTTATATTTGTTGTAGCAATAGTCATAAACCTACTAATTGTATTTCTTAGAAGCTGAATCGCTATATTGCATAGAAACTATACATAAAATATCTATAGAAATTGATTAATGCGTATGTGTGTATTTTTAGATCTATTCATGTTAACTATACGGGATCGATTAACTGTTTTAATGTTAAATTGGATCGATTTTGTAAGCTACTGATTGGGATGTAGAAAATGAATGTGTTGCATGTTAAATCGGAGCAGTTTTGTAGGCTGCTGATTTGTGATGTGAAAATAAAAGTTTTATGTGTTAAATAAGATCGATTTTGAAACCGGCTGATTTTGATGTAAAAAATAAATGCTTTACGTGTTAAATTGGATCAATTTTGTAGAACGAATGAACTGAAGTTCGAACCACGAAGTTGTCAATTTTGTTAATCATTTTCTCAAGGCTTAACCTAATTGAATGTAATATGTGTTTTTTGTACGTGCGTTTACATGTTAATCCATGAAGTTGTCAATTTTGTTAATCATTTGCTCAATAAAGTTGCTATACGAATGATGTCACAAACTTGCACCTCATTTATTTATATTTGTTGATTGCAAACTGATCTTTCTTTTTCACAATTCCGATTCCAATTTTAGAAATTGGCGCGAAGCGATCTCAGGTGATGGATGCTGTGTTGCCGAAGGTGGCAGGCGAGCAATGTGTGAAAGGTGTGTGCAGGTATGTCAACGAAAAAAATATTTGATATGGACCTAGAAAAGCCCTTAAGGTTCTTATCTTATTAAGTTTTGTATGGCTTGACATACAAAACCACTTTCTTTTGTGTATACTTATTTCCTTAAAAACAATGATCGATTTATTTGTAATATGATTCCTTTGTTTCTAAACCTACAGTCCTAACCTAACAGTTGTTTTATTGTGTCTTAGTCATTCCTTTTAGGGGTGTTAAAAAAAATCCGGATCCGAAACCGAATCCGAAATATCCGAAAATCCGTATCCGAAATATCCGAAATTTTGGATATCGAAAATCGGATAATCTGAATTTGGATATGAATTTCAAAAATTTCGGATAATCCGAAATCCGATATCCGAAAACTAATTATTTTTTTATAAATATATATAGTATATGAGCATTATATTTTGTTTGAAGTATTGTAAAAGTTAGTAAATTAGTAGTAAATAATTGTATTCGTGTGAATTTATGATTGTTTTTAGTTTTAAATGTTGGAAATTTATAAAATCGAATATAAGTTCAGTTTTAATCTATACACGAAACGGATTTTTTAATTTTTTTTTATAAATTCGGATATCCGTTTGGATATCCGAATCCGAAATTTCGGATATCCGGTTTTTGGATATCCGAAAACCGGATAATCCGATCTTGAACACCCCCAATTCCTTTTAAATTGACCAAAAGAATAAAAAATCATGGTGGATTACTGATTGGAAGGAAATTCTGACTATCCGATGGTCAAACAAAGAAATTCAATTTCAGTAGCAATGAAATTGAAAGGAAATTTTACTATTCGAATGCGGTTTCTGATTTATTACATATGGTAAAAGATTAGTGCTAAGGACTAGTGATTGTTAAGAGCCAGTTCAGATTCAAATCAAAGTGAATTTTTAAAAGCTATAAAGATGGTAATTTTGATTTTTTGAGGTCAAATAGAGAGACATTCAACTCCATTGTTATACTAAGGTCATGAAATATCAAGAAAGTCTTTTTGATCACAATCAACTTACAAACATAATATGGCTAGGAAAAATATTTTTTGTGAGGAACTTGTAACAAAATCTGCATAAATTTGAACTTTTGGAAGTAAAGGTTTGACCTCAAAGTCAAACTGTGACTAATGTGCCCCCCTGGAATTTTTTTTATATAATTTTTTTATATTTTTTGAATGAATATGTCCAATATGCTTAAACCATATTATCACTTTTTTGAAAAAAAAAGTTTTTGAACGATTTGTCCAATCTACCCAATACAACCAGTCTGGCTTGCCGATCTTAGAAAACACAGTTAAAGATTTGGTCCAGAATTTCCCTCAAACCCTGGCCCGAACCAGACCATGAACACCTCTAACTTCAATCACTTTTGAGATATGGCACATGTTTTTCCTTTTGAGGTTCAGGCAATGAATGCAATCCCGTTATCCCCCTTGAAGTTAAACCATTTGTCTCTCACACCATCTCTCATGCATTGTAATCAAGTCTTCTCTTTTTTTAAACCGGTCTTGTATTTCATCAGACAAACTGATATTAACTACATGTGCTTTATAAATATTCATGTCCTTTTGTTTAATTTATGTGCAGTTGCCACCTCATGAACCTTCTATAGTCAAGAAAGTTGTCAACCATTTCAAGGTTGTTACAATGGTTTTGAAGGTCTAGAGCGAACTAAAAAGTTGAGGCACTTTTGAATTGGTATAAATGAAAATATCTATTTTGATAGTTGTTACTTGGGTTTTGGTGTGAGTTGCACTAAGATAATTTTGGCCCTAATTGGTATAAAGAAAACATCGGGACCTTGACCAACGTTACGGTTCACGAGGTGAACGAAGGTAGACGTCGATGATGGTAACTCTAATTTAGGCCGAACTTGCATTTTACTTACAATCTTAGAGTTGGTTTTTTTTTCTAAAGCTTGTTCTTTATTTGGTGTATATTATATTAGTATATAGGGTGAAATTAAAAGCTAAAACAAATATTGAAATGACGATGTGAATAATGAATCTTTAAATTGTTAGTGCATGCGTCTGTCGACTTCGTCTTGTATCGAGTCTTGTATTTAGAATGTTAGATCAAGGCACGTAGTTCGAGATTAAAGGTAATTTCGCTTGAGTGGGTAATTCGCTTGAAATGATCTTGCATGTAATTCCGCACGGAATTAGATTCCGTGTGAAATCTAATTCCGTTTGGAACCGTTTCAAGCGAAATCAGGAGCCTATATATACCACTCAAACGAAATCATTTGTAACTTTTCCAGTCAGTGTAACGAAGTGCTGCCGAAGTGTCGTCTCGCTGTAATCTATTGTCAAATCAATCAAATCCACAGTTTAAGTGTGTATCTTGCTGAATTGACCTCAATACGTCTGCTTCCGCCTTTCGTATTGAGCAATTACTCTTCTGATTGACTCGTTCGGGTCTGAAAACGATCCTACAAGTGGTATCAGAGCTCAGGAGGAAGAGTTCTTACCAATTCAGCTGCAAATTCTGATTTCTACACCTTCTTTTCTTAATTGAACTTGATTTTACGGTCAAAATGTCTTGATTTTCAAACATCATGTGTGCTTTTATGTTTTACAAACCCTTGAAAGTTTCAGAACTAAAATTGGCCTAGAAATTGATCAATTTGACAAATTTCAGTTTGAGATGATGACATCAGCAGATTTCGCACGAAATTAGGGTATAATTTCGCACGAAATTACCTAATTCCGCACCAGATTGGTAATTCCGTTTGAGAGGTTCGCACGAAATTAGTGATTTCGTTTCAAATAGGTAACTCCGTTTGATAATTTCGCACGGAATTAGTGATTCCGTTTGAAAAAGTGTTATTTCAAATGAAATTAGGGTAAACTCGTTTCAAGGTTGTAATTTCGTTTGTATGGGATAATTTCGCACCAGGGTGATTTCGTTTGAAAGTAATTCCGTTTGAACTAACTGTTTTTGTAGATTTTGAAAAACCGAAACATGGAAGAAGAATTCTACAATGCGTTTGCTACTCCGATTACCATGACTCAGCAAACAATGTTGGAAACGAAACGAGCACAATGCAAAAACCGCCTAAACTCATGAATATCGAGGAGTATAAGGGTTGGGAAGAACGTTTTGAGAACTGGGTGTAAGTAAACTATCTAGATGCTTGGGAGTGTATTGAAACGAAATACGTTAGACCGACAAATGATGATGAAGAGGTGATTGCTATCAAAGATCTTAGTGCTGATGAGAAGAAGAAATATAAGAATGAAAAGATGATGACCAGTTTATTGCAACAAGCTGTGAAAGAAGATATTTTGGTCTTATTGCAACACACTGGGAGTGGATATTCGATTTAGAAAGCGTTAAGATCTAAGTTTGTTGGAAGTCAAGAGATGATCAACAACAAGAAATCACTTCTAAAAAAGGAGTTTGATTTATTCCGTGGGTTGAAAAATGAAAGCACGAGGCAGATAATTGAAAGATACTGCAATTTGTTGGTAAACATGAAAAGGGTGAGCATCAATTAGGATACTGAAGAATTGATTGAGAAATTAGCAGATGTGTTACCACATGAAACTTGGGGTACGTATTTGATGATGCTAAGAAACAAGAAAGGGTTCAACAATCTAACACTGAGCAAGTTCATTGAGAAGCTTGAAGCACAGGAAATGGAACAAAGGAAGATTTCAAGAATGAAAGTTTTTGATGGTGAACAAGATATTGGGTTGTATTACAAAGCTGGGTTGAATGATAAAACCACCAACATGTCACCAAAAGTTGAGACTGCTTTCAATGCAAAGAGTTCGTCAGGTGGTTCATCTAAAGGGTCAAGCAGCAAAACAAGTTTTTCATCGTATCCGTCATTTGATCCAAACATTTCTACAACCAAAAATGGAAAGAAATTACAGCGCAACATTGTACTGAATCTTGAGGATGATCAAGATTATACAGAAGAGGTTGCAAAATGCCACATGTCTTTGTTGGGAACTGTGTTGGAGTCATATGGAAGCTTAGTGGCAGGAAAGATCGGGAATCCAATGCTTACAAAAGAGGATTACGATCAAATAGATGCTGAGGAGATGGAATTGATGGACATAAAATGGTGTTTGGCTAGTGTGTTGAGGAGAGCTGAGAAATTCAAACAAATCACGGGATGAGATGATCTCCGTGATGCTTTTGTTTCTAATTTAGGTTTTGATAAATCTAAAGTCACTTGTTTTCGTTGCAGAAAAAAAGGATACTTCAAGAGGGAGTGCACAAACCGCGAAGTAAGTGGAGCTCAAAATCCGTTCAACAACAATTACTATCAGAAAGCAATCTATCAAGTTGCTCAGCAATCATACCAACAAGAACAGCCACAAACGGCACATGGAAGGAAAGTGATTGAAGAGTCTTCAAAGAGAGCTTGTATGGTAAGTCAAGATGAGAAGAAGTCATCAACAGGATTCAACTGGGATAAATATGTTTCAGCTGATAGTAAAGCCTGTCTGATAAATCAAGATGATTAAAAGTTACCTCAAGGTTTTAGTTGGGAAAATTTCAGTTGGGATGATTATGATCCAAACAAAACTCCAGTTCACACAGCTTTTGTTGCTCGTATTGAAGAAGATAGTGATGATGATAGTGAATATTATGCAAAAAGAATGAGAGATCATTTGAAAATGATGGCAGAAAGTGATAGTGAAGATGAAAAAGCTAAAAAGAAAAAGAAAAAGGTCAAAACACCTATCAGCAGTGATGATGAAGAAGTTCCAGTTGTGAAGAGAAAAGTAAAAGAAGTTCCAAAGTTCAAAGTTAATGAAGAAGTTGATGTTAGGGAGATTCCTGTGAATTGTGAATCCTGTGAGATCATAAAAAAGAAAAATAGTGAATTGATTAACAACATGAACAGGTTGAAGGAATCTTACGATGTTCTGAATAAAGCCATGAATCAATATAACGATTCCAGCAGTGAGCAAGCAACTGCCATGAAAACACTTCAGGAGCTTTCTTTCGTGACAAAGCAGAAAGTTGTGAACAATTATATTGAAAAGTGTGCTGTTTTAGAGAGCAAAAACTGGAGTTGCAAATAATTGAAACTGAAAGAGTTAATCGTTTGTTAAAAAGTTACTCATGTACTTCTTATGTCATTGACAGGATTTATCCAACTGTTGAAGGCATGAAGGCATTTGTGGATGATGAAGCAACTGAAGAACAGGAGGTTTCTGAAGAAAAGACTACTGAAAAGAAGAAAGAAAAGAAGAAGGATACTAAAGTAAAGACATTTGGTAAGAAACAAGGTGTCAGTTACAACAAGTCTCCACCCCCGCTTGAAAATGGATATTCTCCGAGAAATCCAAATTCAGAAAGAGTCGAAAAGGCTACAAACTTACAGTGGGAGTCGGAGTCTTCGGTCAATTTGCCAGAAAATATTGATGTCACATTTACATCGTCTGACACTGATCAACAATCTCAATTGATGAAGAAAGTGGTGGATCATGTGTTAGATAACGATGAAACAGAGGAGTCAAAGTCGGTGTCTATATCAAAGTCAAAGTTTGAATCCAGTACTCCGAGTGAAACTGAAAAACAGGGCAAAAGAGTTTACAATAAAGAATTCCTATTATCAAAATCTAATTTGGATGACGAAACGTTTAAAGTTGCATATACTTTGAATGATTCTGACAAATTATATTCTGATGAGAAATTTCCAATAAGGTAGGTGTCAAAACCGAACTGATCAAAAAGGTTTTCAAACTAACAGAAATTAATATTTCTGAAATAAAAGATGTAAATCTTACTAATAAACCTAAAAAATACACCTCAAGAGTTCAACAAAGAGAAAATAAGAAAAAGGGTTACAGCTCTGGTTCAGGTTATCAAAAGAAACCAAACCATAACGGTAATTTCAAAAATAAAGGTCTTGGATTTATTCCACCAGAAAATCATAAAAATGAAAAATATGTTCGAGATTTTAAATCAAAAATGATATTTGTTTCAGGAACATCTTCTGAAGAAGAAAAAGAAAATTTGTTCAGAAAACAGTCAAACAAAGAGTTCCTTGCGAAGAAGCAAGAAGAGATGCAGACTGTTGATCAGAAGAAGGAAACTCGAACCTGTTTCAAATGTGGAAATAGTGGTCATATTGCCATGAAATGTTCACAGGAATATCAAACTAGACAGGGAGTTTCTAAACTAAAAGGAAAAGTGATTGAGTTTGAACCACCAATTGAAAGATCAAAGATTTTCAAAGATTCAACATTTGAAGTTGGTAAGTGTTCGAAGAGGTTTTACAAGAAGAAAGGTAATATTGACAACCAAAAGTGGGTTGTTAAGAAATCAGGTAAAACTTCTAGTGATGATTCTGATGTGTCAAAATCAGAGGAGCTAACTTCTGGCGATGAATCTAATTCCACAAAGTCAGATGAGCCACAGGTTGAGGAAAAAGTTGAAAAATCAGTGCCGACTATGGATGATGTGAATTTTCCACCACTTTGGGCTGAAAATTTTAAGAAGAAAATTGGTTAAGTTGAAATTTCAAATCAATTTTATTCTCATAGAAAGGTTTTTGATGTTGAAAAGGCCTTTAACCCCAAAGTAAAACATATATTTGGAAAAATGGTTGACAGAAAAGCCAAAGGGGTTAAAGAGTTCTATGAGAAGAAGATGGTAGGTAAGAAACCGAGTGTTGGTAACTCGGTATCACCCAAGGCTGGTCAGGCTTGGGTGGATATATTCTTTGACTGAAAAACCTAACTTGCCGGAGCTTCCAGGTTGGTAAGAGTGAAGCATGAATCGGTATCATTCTTTATATCAGGTTTAATTGTGCATATCTACAAGTAGTACTTTTCTTGAGAAATTCACAGGTTGGTAACTGCGATATTTCGATCTTCAAATGGTAAAATTTTTGGATAAACTTACAAGTGGTAAATCAGGGACATTAGTTTGTATCTGATTTTCTACAAGTGGTTGAAAGAGAAAGATGATGAACCCCGAACCTACAAGTGGTTTTAACAAAATCATTTTCCGGAAAAATCATTTTGATTAAAACAAACTTAAGTGTTTTTAAATCATAATGAGAAAATGTTTTGTTGAAAGGGGTAGTTCTGATTATTTATGCCAAGTGAATGGAGATTTGAAGTGATTCACAGCAGTTGTCATTTTACTTGTATAGTTTGTTTTCAAATTTCTTTAAATGTGTTTGCATTTTAGGGGGAGTAAAAATTTTAGAAAATCCAAAAACATTAGAAAATTTGAAAAAGCCAAAAACATGATAAAAACTAAATTGAGTTTTGTTGTATAAAAGAGGAAATGATAGTACATCAATGGACTATCACAACACGCTAAAGATTTGGAAAGTCTAAATGTGATAACCAGTCTCACTGCGGATGTGTCAGTAGGTTTTTACACAGTCAGTAGATTGTTTTCGAGATATAAATATAAAATCTTACTTACTTATATCGTGGGGAACATCTCTCGGATATATGGGTAACTCCCGAAATCTTGTTTGAAAGATTTTTTATTTCTGACATACTAGGTCTTTGTGCGTGATGATATCTGGGGTATTATACTTGAACTTCTGATTTTGCGGAAGCAATAGCCTAGTTCTTGTATAATACTCTGAACTGCTTAAATTTTAAGCCTAGCCTCAGTACAAAAAATGATGAAACATTGAAAAATGCTAATCATGTGCTGTTGAAGAAAAGATCCCCAAACGGGACACACCTAAAGTCGAACCGTCATCTCTCTGCACGAACGGAAGTTCTGATCTGAGCTCTCACGGTTTCGCATTTACCTATTTACAAATATCATTAGTGTACATTCACCTGTAAGACTGAATATAGAAGTCTGGATACGGGAGTATATTCAAGAGGTGGGACACGCAAATAAGTTCAAGTGCTTAAAACATTAATCTCGTATCTCGGAACAATTGAACTTTGTGTGAAAATTTAAGTGGAACAGTATACTGACAATCTAGGTGAATTGTTTAGAACTTACAATGACTAAAGCTTAACGGTGTTGGTGATTTGTCTCATTAACTGATATGATCCTCTTACACAAACTCACAAAAATAGTGTTTGTATATATTTCTTTACTGCATTTCATTTCTTTCCAAAATCCAAAAAGATTTTAGTGTGTTTCAGCATAAATTTTGAAAAATGCAAAAAGATTTTTGACAACTGATGTTGATAAGCTGATTTTCAAAATTTCAAGTGCTAAACATGATGAACATTATGTGAGGGGGAGATTGTGTGGATTTTTGCCTACAAGTTGTCATCAAAAGATTTGAAATGATAAATCATTCTGAATATTTTCCTGCAAGTGGTTCATCAAAGCTACATATTGTAAAATCATTCTTTAATTGAGTTTTACAAGTGGTAAGCAGAAGTCTTATGTTTATGGTAGAGATTGTGTAGGCTAGCCAGGTTCCGATTCCTGAAGATTCTATGATTAGAGGAAGCCAGGTTTCGATCCTGAGCAAAATGAAAGCCAGGTTACGATCTTGAACTATGGAAGCCGGTCTACAATCTGAGGCATAATTTGAGGGGGAGCTTGTAGATGCAAAGAGCCATATTCAAGTCCTGGGAAGTTGCTTAGAGCCAGGTTATGTTCTTGGATCTGTGGGTTGATGTTAGTAGAGAAAGCCAGGTAGAGATTCTGAAGATTAGATCAACATTCGAGAGAAAATTATTCGAGTAGAGTTTGTTGGTGTTGATAGAAAGACAAGAGAGATTGAGGATGCTTTACAGTGTCAGATACTTTGAAAGTGGTCAAGAGGACTGATAAAGACTGAAGATGCGAAGACTCGACACTGAAGACTCGTCAACATTCGAGGGGAAGTTTGTTAGTGCATGCGTCTGTCGACTTTGTCTTGTATCGAGTCTTGTATTTAGAATGTTAGATCAGGGCACGTAGTTCGAGATTAAAGGTAATTTCGCTTGAGTGGGTAATTTCGCTTGAAATGATCTTGCATGTAATTGCGCACGGAATTAGATTCTGTGTGAAATCTAATTTCGTTTGGAACCGTTTTAAGCGGAATCAGGAGCCTATATATACCACTCAAACGAAATCATTTGTAACTTTTACGGTCAGTGTAACGAAGTGCTGCCGAAGTGTCGTCGCTGTAATCTGTTGTCAAATCAATCAAATTGACAGTTTAAGTGTGTATCTTGCTGAATTGACCTCAATACGTCTGTTTCCGCCTTTCGTATTGAGCAATTACTCTTCTGATCGACTCGTTCGGGTCTGAAAACGATCCTACATAAATCCCTAACGGCCTATTGTTTTATTAATATATAAATTAGTAATTTTAAAATCCATATATAAAATTAATATTTTTTTTCATTTACTAACTATCACACAAATATTCTAACCGAATTCCAAACTGAAACTATATAAAGATTTATTGTTCTTATTATTATTATTATTATTATTATTTATATAAACAAAGAAAATAATTTATAGTTTTGCCGAGCGAAAAGTCCAAACCAAGCGCATAGTGTTTAAGTAAAGTAACTTATTCAAAAGAAATCAAGGTGTATTAGATGCAAGTCCGCACATATGCTTCAATGAAAAAGAGAGAAAACAACAAAAAGTAAAATACTGAATGGGAATCGAACGGCTAACCTATTGCTTAGAGAAAAGGGAATTTACCAAGCTGAGGTGGTATTCTTTTAAGATTAGATGGCATATATTTTTATATAAACTGTGCCTTCGAAATTGCTAATTATTAAATAGAATTTTGAAAAATTGGAGGCACTTATTTTTTAAAGGCCCTAGGCCCGTGCCCAACCTAAAAGGCCTGTTGGGCTGGCCCTAAACCATTTCTTACAAGTATGCTTTAACTGGTCTTGTGATTCTTGGTATCCTGATTGATGTCCCCTATTATAAGGAGTGTTATCAAAGCAAACTATATTTTGTTTTTGTTTTAATGTGGTTTATGATTTGTGACAGATATATACATGTGTCAAGTGCGGTTGATCATGCGGAAAGTGCGTACAAAGCCCTTCAAAAGACAAAGAAGCTACAGAAAAACACAAGGAAATGGTTTTGTTTTGCTATTATGATTTTGCTCATAGTTATGTAGATCGAATGGCTATAACCTCAAACCCGATTCATTTATCAAGAGGATATCGTACTTGTTTTTATATAGATCGAATGGCTAGACTCGTTTTAGGAATGGGAGATGCTCTTTCATTTGTATAGAAGGCACAAGAAGCTGTGACATTCGTTTTTTAAGACTTGTTATAAAATAAGCACAAATTTGGTCCTACTTTTATTTATTTAATATCGTTTATAATACCAAAAGGACGACTTTACATATTACAAGTGTTTACTTATTTATTTACAAAAAGACATCGTACGTACGTATGACCAACCAAACTTTAGTTAATCATATCCAACATGTAAGAAACTCCACTTATGTAAAGAATGTGTGTTCCATCTGTTATCACCATCTTCGGATCACGAATATATTATAATGATATTTAAAGTGAGAAACCATGACGTGTTAAGTATATTATAAAATTTCAATTTAGAGTTAATTACATAGTTAGTCCCTGTGGTTTGCAAAAAGTAACGTACTTAGATACTAATAGTTTAAAATCACATTCTAGGCTATTAACTTTTCATTTTATAACGTTTGGAGGTATTAACGTTATTTGTTGGTTTAAAATCACATTCTACTAGTTACTAAGTATGTTATTTTGTGCAAACCACAGGGACTAACTATGTTAATACCCAAGAAGTTAATACCTCCAAACGTTACAAAATAAGAAGTTAATACCCTAGAAGGTAATTTTAAACTATTAGTACATAAGTATGCTATTTTGTGCAAACCACAGGGACTAACTATGTAATTAACTCTTTCAATTTAACATGTTAATAATTTACTTTCAAAGACTTTTTCGGAGCTTTTGCATGTAAAAGCTTTTTTTAATAAAAAAAAAAAGCTAAAACGGAGTTAAATAATTTTTTTTTACAATAAAGTATTTTGTTTATTAGAATGGCTTCTACATATATTTAGATACAAAAGCTTTGAAATTTATAAAATTGTTAAATTTTAAAATGTTAAATAGATTTTTTATACTTAAGTTTAACATGTTATATTGATTTTTTAGGATATATTTAACATATTAGATGCATTTTAAATTATCACAAAATACGCGAGGCATAAATTCCTTTAAGTAGCATGAGGATTCTATACCATATAGCCTTATAACACCAATTTTGTTTTCGGTATATTTAATTTAAGTTGATTAATTTAAAAATATTAGATTCTTTACTTTTTTCCAATTTTCTTTGACAGTTTTTATTTAATACTTTATACTAATTAAATCCAAACTATTGTAATATCATATTTAAACACGAATACATGAAATTAACTTTAATCAATATTAAAAGTGAGGAACCATGTATTTAGCATGTTAAGTATATTATAAAAATTTAATGTATCGTGTTACCAATTTATTTTTCCAAACTTATTCAGAGCTTTTGCATATAAATACATGTAAAACTTTTTTTAATAACAAATGCTTAAAACGCAGTTAAATAAAAAATAAGAAAATTGCATTAAATAGCATGACTGCTTTATTCTACATCATATAGCCTTACAACACCAATTCTGTTTTTGGTTACATTTATTTTAAATTGATTAATTTAAAAATATTAGGCTCTTTACTTTTTTTTTCCTATTTTCTTTGATATTTTTTATTTAATACGTTATACTGATTAAATCCAATTAAACTATTGTAATATCATATTTAAAAATGAATTCAAAAAATATAATGTATTTAAAGTGAGGAACCATGTGTTTAACATGCTAAGTATAATATAAATATTCGACTTAACATGTTAAAAATAATTTTATAATTATTAAAAAAATTCAGAGCTTTTGTATATTAATTGTGACAACCCGAACTCTCAAGGCTAGTAACGTTGAATCTTGTGATCTTCACTCCTTGTTATCCCTCTTCTTGGTGTTAAACGTTCTGTTCGTATAACTCCGTTAAATCTATTTGTATGATAACTTGTTAAATAATGTATTGACATTTTGGGCCGCACATCTTCTGGGCCGCATTTTTCACACGTTAAAACCCGACAATGTGTCGGCCCACAGCATGGGTCACCTGAGCCCATTGCACACTTGTATGCTCTCACTTTTTGTAGATTTTGACTTCGGCCCAACACTTGTAGTCTTGGCCCAACTTTGGTACGTGACATGATCACCGGCCCACTAATTGTTTTATTTGGCATTACAACTAGATATACGTAACATCCTTATATCTCACAATTTACTACATAACAAAACCCTATTCCCCATTTGTTTGTGCGTTTGGCAACCTCACCCCGTACCTGGGAGGACGGGTGTTGAACTAATGACCTAGTCATAACCAATGCTTTGATAGGAGCATTGGAGAAAGTGCAAAATAATCAGAAGCTGTCTTGTATTCGGGTTATTATCAACATTACTTTCGGATTGTAAATTCAATGGATTAACTAAACACTTGGTAACCAACGTTTTCGTAAAACTATGAACTCACCAGCGTTGTCTGATACACTTGTTGCATGCTCGCAGGTCGTTAGATATATTGGATTTGGGAACTTGCTGTCTGGAGTAGCTAGAGTGGTCATGGGTCGACTGGAAGGATTTATGTGATTGGTTTCTTGATACTATACTTTGGTTTTAAAACAGTTTAACTTGGTTTACTATTTGCTTCCGCTGAACATATTGGTTTTCATTTAAACTTGTTAATGATATTTTAATAATGATTGAGAACTTTATTTAGAAACTTGTATGGGTTCAATGTGATTAGTGGCTCATTGTTGGTACGTCACACGCCTAACAGGGACACTCCCTAGGTGGTATTTTGGGGGTGTGACATTAATACATGTAGAAGTTTTTTTAATAAAAAAATGCTTAAAACGTGGCTAAATAGAAAAATATAAAACATTTATAATTTTTTTTTATCAGAGTGGCTTCTACATATCTTTATATGCAAAAAAAAAAATGAAATTTGGAAAAGAGTTAATTTTTAACATGTTGTGAAGAGATATATCTGCATCCTTCGTCACATGTGTAGTCTAGTTTTGTTATGTTGTGTATTGAAATGTATGTATTAGAATGTATATCGCATCGAAAAGGTCGGATCTTAATGTAAATGACCCTTTCGCACGAAAGAGTCTTTCGTGCGAGAGGGCCATCAAACCTCTTTCGTGCGAGTCGCTTACTCGTCCTAGGTGTGTTTGGACGAATGGGCAGGTCTATAAATAGAGACCTTGGGTCTCTCATTTGTAATTTTTGGCAACTTGAAGCGAAACTCTGCCAAACTGAATTCTCGGCTTTGTACTATGAATAGAATCAGTCTTCAAACGGTGTTTCTGTTTGTTAGTCATCTTCCTACACGAATTTCGCGCATGATATGAAGACTTTCTGACCGGTGGAGCATTCGGGAACCCGAAACGATCATCACACATGTTAAATTCAATTTTTTTTTAAAAAAAAACTTAATTTTTAACATGTTAAATTGAGTTTTTTAGGATATATTTAAATGTATTTTAAATTATCATAAAACACGCAAGGCACAAATTCCTTTAAGTAGCATGAACGCCTTATTCTACTGCATATAGCGTTACAAGTCCAAGTCTGTTTTTGGTTACATTTAATTGAAATTGATTAATTTGAAAATATTATACTTTTTACTCTTTTCCTATTTTCTTTGACAACTTTTATTTAATACTTTATTATACTAATTAAATCCAATTAAACATTGTAATATCATATTTAAAAACGAAGACAAGAAATAAACTTTAATAAATATTTAAAGTGAGGAACCAAATATTTAACATGTTAAGTATATTATAAAAATTCAATTTAACATGGTAAAATTTTATTTTTCAAAAAAAATTGAAATTTTTACATATAAACACATGTAAAAACTGTTTTAATAAAAAAAATGCTTAAAACACATTAATTACAAAAAATTACAATGTTTTTATTAGAATGATTTCTATATATCTTTATCTGCAAAAACTTCAAAATTTATAAAAATGCTAATTTTAATATGTTAAATTGATGTCACACCCCGACCCACAACGGAATAGGTGATCGAGGCATGATGTGACAACCCTCACCAACCCAGGTATCCGTACGAATTAATTGATATTTAATTAATGCTTAATTACTGTGCTTGCTTACAATTGTGGATAAACTGCTACTTGAATTCTGATACATATACATACATGCATCATACCTTAATGCTGTCACTCCATTTATTTACACAGAACTATAGTGACAAACTTGATGCACAAAAGCACAGTAGCACAATGAACGGATAACCCAGTAAACGTGCTGACATAGCCAGCACCAGACAGACACTGTCTCTAAGACCAGTATGAGCCAGGAATAGATCACTACACTAGTAGGGAGTGTAGGGAGGTGAGGATTGTTAAACTGCGTCACTAGGTATTAGTTATAGT
Organism: Helianthus annuus; assembly: GCF_002127325.2. NCBI lineage: Eukaryota > Viridiplantae > Streptophyta > Magnoliopsida > Asterales > Asteraceae > Helianthus > Helianthus annuus. Next base: position 62,660,686 of record NC_035446.2, read on the forward strand.
GACCGGATGTGCCTAAAATATGTTCTAATTACAAAATCCTGCACTCTACCACAAAATTCAGCATTTAAACTAGTTAGTAATAGTAAAGTGCAAAAACATGGGAAAATAATACTAGACACTTTCCAAAGTGTCGGGAATTCATTGTGTCACTAAAAATAATATTAAAGACACTTTAAATGCTTATTAAGCACTTTAACGGTTCAGTATCCAACCGAACAACCGGACTTTACCCGGAACATAAAAATATTGTCAATGACACTGTTTTTCCTTTTCTGAGCTAGTTAGGGTCCCCGAACACCCTAACACCCATCACAAAACACTACACACTAGTAATTAGTTTAAACTCCCTAACAAAGCTCACTAACATCTAACTATCTAGTTCAAATCAAACCAAATACCCCACCCCTGACCGATTCGGTTCCCCTAGGGAACACACACCACACATTTTGTGAATATTTTATTTGGATTGCTTAATATCTTGCCTACACGTTATATGTTGGATAATTAAGTTAAATGGTCTATAAATAAGACCATAAGATTACACATTCACATAAACACCAACACTTCAAAAAAATCTCATCTCTCCTCTCCCTCTCTTTGGATCGGCCGAACCCTCACACACACCCACCATCACTTTCCAACTTTGATCTTGTTAAACCACATACATTCAAGTGTGCTAGAGTTCATACGAGGAGACCCGGTGCTTACGGAATCACAAGGACCTCTCTACATCGCTTTTATCCACCTTATTTTCGCATTGATTCTTCCCTAGCCTTGAGCTAGTTGTAAGTGATTCTAAACACCCTCTTGATCGTGTTTAAAGTGGTTAATAAGAGATTTAACGGGTAAAAATCATGAACACTAAAGATCAAATCTAAAAGTCTTGTAAAAGTGATGAACAAGATGGTTAAAGAGTAAATAATGGTGTAAAACTCATGAATCTTGTTTAGTTATGGTTATTTCATGTTGTTGATTGCTAGTAGTGGAACGGATCGTCATCTAACCACGCTAGGTCATGTTCATGGAACATGAACTAGCATTATGTTAAGTAGGAAAGTTACTAGATGACGAACCCTTTCATACATGAACATGAACTTGTGTAAAAATGATTTTTCTTGTGAAATGGAGTTCTAAACTAGTAGATCTAAAGATCTACAAGTGGTATTTACGAAGAACCAAGTGTATGATGCAAATCATGTTTAAAAGCCAGATCTTTCATGACTAAAAGCATTTTTGTGAACAAACAAGTGTGTAAACACTTGTGTGACAAAATGTTTTAACAAAGAAATATTTTCGTAATCCTTGGACTAGAAGTTGTAAACTTGCATTTTCTTTAAAAATAAGATTTCCGAGAAACTGATTTTATTTTTGGAAATAGAAAGATCTACTAAAAATATTGGAAGGTTACTACATACTTTTACACAACTTACAAGTTCATGTGTCTGCAATCTATGCATATTCTTGACTAGTTTAATGTTTGAATATGGTATATTGATGATTGGAAATTGTTGATTGAGTTTTTAAAAGAAAATGATACACTCGTAAGCGTGGCCACCTCCAGTTACAGAGGAAACTCTGGCGAAATTTTTCCAGAAATATAACACTTGGAAAATATTTTTGCAACAACTGTTATGAATATATTCTTTTAACTTGTTTTACCAAATAAACTTCACCATGATTTTTATTACAAAATAACCAAGTGTCGGAGGTTGATTTTCGTAAATGAAACTTGTTAAATATATGTTTAGAATATATATTTTTCATAGTAACGCGTGTGTAATTTTATGATTATTTTGTGAACTACATAAATATTATTTTTAGGATAAAAATAATATTACTGGAATACACTGAACAGTAACGACTCCAAAATAATACCAACGCCTTCACAAATAAATATTTAAGTTACACCGGTATTATTATTACGACCCGAACGCTAAAATGTAACTTATTAGTTTTCAAGAAAAATACTCTTAAATGCGTATTTTGATAAAAGTATTATTTTGGAAATTACACGAAGAAAATATAATATTTTTGGGAGAAATATTTATATTTTGGAGATAGAAAGTTTTAGACAAAGAATTAAAATATATTTTATTAAGTGAGACTTAATAATATATTTTGAAATTATATAAATGCACATGTATTAAAACCCCCATCCTTGGGAAGGAATATAATTAAACCTTAAGCCAAGGCACGGGCGTCCGTCTAATAGAAGTTAGTACGTGTAGGTCGTTACGCAGCAGGTTGACTGGGAGATACTATTTCGAGACGCACTTCAGTATGTTCATGTCCCCCTTTTCTCTTAACTGTTTTCAGTTTTTATACTTCAGGGGTGAAATACATGTTACTATGATTACCAATACTTTTTACATGGTATGGTTAGCGTAAGGAGAATACTACTTAGATCATGTGAGTGGGTAAGCGGGAACTGGAGGCCATTAATCCTCATTGTAGGACCGAGGGTCTTTAGCGGTAGATCTATCTGGGTGTAGCGAGCCAAGCCCCAAGCCCAACAGTACGGACCTCGGGGTGGCTTGGTACCCGACGCAAAAATCTGCTAGGTTTGAGTCTTCCTACTGCACTTCACACATATCAATGGCCTTGCAAACCGTTGGTGATCTCTTTATTTCCTTATTTGCTACATACCAGGGATTTTTATATTACAAAGGTTTTACATACTCACTTACACATGAACTCACTCAACATTTTTGTTGATTTTTCCAACTTACATGTATTTCAGGGAATAAGGATCTGGCACGGTATGCTACGTTTTCACGCTGCGTAAGAGTTATGGGATCATCCAAGTTTAGGGGTTGTGGCTTTTACCTGGACGAGTCACAGTTCTTAAACTGCGTTTATTTCATGTTTGTGTATGTGTCTCATGAACAATGCTTTTATTTTGTTGGGTTGTAATCTCGGTGCATGTGTCGACATTTTAAAACTATGTTGTAGTACTTTTATTTTAAAACATGAACCAATGGATGATCTGCGCGGTTTTACTTTCATATAGCTTTGTTGTGATTAAGCTATGGTATTAAGAAGTCACACCGAATTAACCCACGCTTCCGCAAAGCCAGGGTGTGACAGCTTGGTATCAGAGCTTTGATCATAGCGAACTAGGATTCCTTCTCGAGTCGAGACTATGATCACTAGGGCTCTCACGACAGCAGCAGCCAACTTTCACCTAGGGTTACTCCTAGTACTTATGATTCGGGCATTGTTGGTGTTCCTACTATACAGCTGAAGAAGAAACCAAATGTAGTTCCGTCCCTCACTCCTATTGCGGTTTTTGCTGGTTTAGCGTTGTTAACCGTCCCTTTAGGTTTCTACTTATGCAAATTGAAGGAAGCTAGCTCAAGTGAACCACCGAGCTCACTTGTTAGTCACCCCCATGACCCGTCTGACTCGGTTAACACAGTCTGGATTTCAATCGCCAATGACACCCAAATGCATACTAGTGTTGTTAGTGGCTTGAGTGAGTCCCCTGTAATCAAGTCTGGAAACATGATCATTTCGGTTCAAGTTTTAAAAAATGCGACCAAAAACTTTGCAAAACAAAAAAAAAACAAGCTCGGGCATGGCAGGTTTAGGGTCGTTTACAAGGGCCGGTTAGACGATGGCTCAAAAATTGCAATCAAAAGAATGGAATCTGGTGTGATTAGCAATAAAGCATTAGTTGAATTTGAATTAGAAATTTCAGTTGTTTAATAAAGGTTAGACATAGACATTTGGTGTCACTTTTAGGGTATTCAACTAAAGGGATCGAAAGAATTTTTGTTTATCATCAGAGCTTTATACACCGAGATCTTAAATCGTCCAATATTTTACTTGGGATGATTTTCGAGCCAAAGTTTCGGACTTTGGACTGGTGAAACTCATCCCGGATGGTGGGAAGTCAATTATGACTCGGGTAGATGCGATGTTTGGATACGTTGCACCTGAATATGTTGGTAACTATTTTTTTCTTTATATATATATATATATATATATATATATATATATATATATATATATATATATATATATTATGGACGTGACAAAAAGGGCAGGTTGGAAACAATTAACTTTTGGCATGGGTCAAGTAAAAAACTTTCAATAGAGATTTTGTTTCCATATGTTTGTATATTCGGATATCCGAAAAAAATATAAAAATTAAATTTTCGGATATCCAAATATCCGAAAAAATTTAAAATCACTATACGAATCCGAATCCGAAAAATTCAGATATCCGAATTTTCGGATATCGGATATTTCATATTAGATTTTCGGATACAGATTGTTTTGATAACTTTCATACCACTTCTCCCCTCATTCCCGCTTCCCCGGTTACACCTTCTGCATCAATGGCAGATTACCACCGCCAAACATTCACCCTAATTTTAACCATAACACTCATCTACACCTTCCTAATTTCACTCGTTTTCAGCACAACAGATCCCAACGTATTAATCCAATTATGAAAAGGGTTGGATTTGAGCAACAATAATTTTCCCCCTCCTCAGCATAAGTACAATACCTCCATGAAACTTGTTTTAAGTGGGAACCCACTGTTTCAATCATGTTCATCGAAAATTCCTCCTAAACCCAGTTCACCCAGGGGCTCCCAGCCCGACAGCAACAGCAAACTTTCACCTGGGATTACTCCTAGTACTAGTGAGCCGGGCATTAGTTGTGTTCCCGCTATACAGCTGAAAAAGAAACCAAATGTTGTTTCTTCCTTCACTCCTGTTGCAGTTTTTGCTTGTTTCCATATTTTCCGATATGCGGATATCCGAAATATCTGAAAAAAAATTAAAATCACTATCCGAAAAATTCGAATATCCGAATTTTTAGATATTTCGGATTCGAATATCGTATATTTTGGATCGGATTTTCGGATACGGATAGTTCTGAACACCTCTAACTTTCATACCACTTCTCTCCTCATTCCTGCAGCACCGGTTACACCTTCTGCATCAATGGCAGATTACCACCGCCACACATTCACCATAATTTTAATCATAACACTCATCTACACCTACCTAATTTCTGTCGTTTTCAGCACAACAGATCCCAACGTATTAAACCAGTTACGAAAAGGGTTGGATTTGAGAAACAATAATTTTTCCCCTCCTCAGCTTAAGTACAATCCCTCCATGAAACTTGTTTTACGTGGGAACCCACTGTTTCAATCGAGTTTATCGAAAATTCCTCCTAAACCTAGTTCACCCACGGGTTCCTAGCCCGACAGTAGGAGCCAACTTTCACCTGGGATTACTCCTAGTACTGGTGATTCGGGAATTGGTGGTGTTCCCGCTATACAGCTGAAGAAGAAACCAAATGTTGTTCCATTCCTCACTCCTTTTGTTGTTTTTGCTGGTTTAGCGCTTTTAACCGTCCCTTTAGGTCTCTTCTTATGCAAATTGAAGAAAGCTAACTCAAGTGAACCACCGAGCTCACTTGTTATTCACCCCTGGACCCGTCTAACTCGGATAACACACACAGGATTTCAATCGCCAATGACACACACATGCATGCTAGTGTTGGCAGTGGTTCAAGTGAGTCCCCCGTAATCAAGTTTGGAAACATGATCATTTCGGTTCAAGTTATAAAAAATGCGACCAAAAACTTCGAAAAAGAAAACGAGCTTGGGCATGGCGGGTTCGGGGTCGTTTACAAGGGCCAGTTAGACGATAGCATAAAAATAGAAGTCAAAAAATGGAATCTGGTGTGATTAGCAAGAAAGCATTAGATGAATCTGAATAAGAAATTTCAGTTTTAAAAAAGGTTAGACACAGACATTTAATGTCACTTTTAGGGTATTCAACTGAAGGGCTCGAAAGAATTCTTGTTTATGATTATATGCCTCAAGGTACATTAAGTAGGCATCTATTTCAGTGGAAAAACTTCAAATTGGAACCACTTTCTTTGAAAAGGAGGTTAGATATTGCATTGGATGTGGCTAGAGGTATGGAATATCTTCATACTTTGGCTCATCAGAGCTTTAAACACCGGGATCTTAAATCGTCCAATATTTTACTCGCCGATGATTTTCGAGCCAAAGTTTCGGACTTTGGACTAGTAAAACTCCTCCCGGATGGTGGGAAGTCAATTATGGCACAGGTAGTTGGGATGTTTGGATACGTTACCCCTGAATATGCTGGTCACTATCTTTTTTCTTTATATATATTGTGGACATGACAAAAGGGCAGGTTGGAAACGATTAACATTTGGCATGGGTCAAGTAAAGATCTTTGAATCGAGATTTTGTTTGCATATTTTCGATATTCGGATATCCCAAAAAAAATTAAAATTAAAATTTCAGATATTTTGGATATCCGAAATATCCGAAAAAATTTATAACCACTATTCGAATACGAAATATCCGAAAATTCAGATATTTCGGGTTCAGATATCGGATTTTCGAATACGGATAGTTTTGAACACCTCTAACTTTCATACCACTTCTCTCCTCATTCCCACAACCGGTTACACCTTCTACATCAATGGCAGCTTACCACCGCAACACATTCACCCTGATTTTAACCATAACACTCATCTACACCTTCCTAATTTCACTCGTTTTCAGCATAACAAATCCCAACGTATTAAACCAGTTACGGAAAGGGTTGGATTTGAGCAACAATAATTTTTCCCCTTCTCAGCTTAAGTTTAATCCATCCATGAAACTTGTTTTAAGTGGGAACCCACTATTTCAATCGAGTTCATCGAAAATTCCTCCAAAACCAAGTTCACCCATGCATTCCCAGCCCAACAGCAGCAGCCAATTTTCACATGGGATTACACCTAGTACTGTTGATGCGGGCATTGTTGGCGTTCCCGCTATACAGCTGTAGAAGAAACCGAATGTAGTTCCGTCCCTCACTCATGTTGTGGTTTTTGCTGGTTTAGCGCTTTTAACCGTCCCATTAGGTCTCTACTTATGCAAATTGAAGAAAGCTTACTCAAGTGAAACACCGAGCTCACTTGTTATTCACCCCCTTGACCCGTCTGACTCGGATAACACAACCAGGATTTCAATCACCAATGACATATAAATGCATGCTAGTGTTGGCAGTGGTTCAAGTGAGTCCCCTGTAATCAAGTCTATAAACATGATCATTTCGGTTCAAGTTTTAAAAAATGCGACCAAAAACTTTGCAAAAGAAAGCGAGCTTCGGCATGGCGGGTTCGGGGTCGTTTACAAGGGCCAGTTAGACGATGGCAAAAAATAGGTGTTAAAAGAATGAAATCTGGTGCGATTAGCAACAAAACATTAGTTGCTTTTGAATCAGAAATTTCAGTTTTAACAAAGATTAGACACAGATATTTGGTGTCACTTTTAGGGTATTCAACTGAAGGGCTCGAAAGAATTCTTGTTTATGAATATATCCCTCAAGGTGCATTAAGTAGGCATCTATTTCATTGGAAAAACTTGAAATTGGAACCACTTTCTTGGAAAAGGAGGTTAAATATTGCATTGGATGTGGCTAGTGGTATGGAATATCTTCATACTTTTTATCATCAGAGCTTTAGACACCCGGATCTTAAATCGTCCAATATTTTACTTGACGATGATTTCTGAGCAAAAGTTTCGGACTTTGGATTTTGAAACTCGTCCAGGATGGTGGGAAGTCAATTATGACTCGGGTAACTGGGACGTTTAGATACGTTGCCCCTGAATATGCTGGTAACTATTTTTTTTCTTTATGCATACATACATACACATATATATATATATATATATTATGGACGTGACAAAAGGGCAGGTTGGAAACAATCAACTTTTGGCATGGGTCAAGTAAAAAACTTTGAATCGAGATTTTGTTTCCATATTTTCGGATATCCGAAATATCCGAAAAAATTTAAAATCACTATCCGAATTCGAATCCGAAAAATTCGGATATCCGAATTTTCGGATATTTCGATTCGGATATCGGATATTTCGGATCGGATTTTCGGATATAGATAGTTTTGAACTCCTCTAACTTTCATATAGTGCACTTCTCTCCTCATTCCCGCAGCATCGGTTACACCTTCTGCATCAATGGCAGATTACCACCGCCACACATTCACCCAAGTTTTGAACTCCTCTAACTTTCATATAGTGCACTTCTCTCCTCATTCCCAAATTTTCGGATTTGGATATGAATTTCAAAAATTTCGGATGATCCGATTATCCGATATCCGAAAACTAATTATTTTTTTATAAATATATATAGTATATGAGCATTATATTTTGTTTGAAGTATTGTAAAAGTTAGTAAAAAAGTAGTAAATAATTGTATTCGTGTGAATTTATGATTGTTTTTAGTTTTAAATGTTGGAAATTTATAAAATCGAATATAAGTTCAGTTTTAATCTATACACGAAACGGATTTTTTAATTTTTTTTTTATAAATTCGGATATCCGTTTGGATATCCGAATCCGAAATTTGGATATCCAATTCGGATATCCGAAATTTCGGATACGGATTCGGATATCAATATTCACTATTCGAAATTTTCGGATATCCGGTTTTGGGATATCCGAAAACCGGATAATCCGATCTTGAACACCCCTTATTCCTTTTAAATTGACCAAAAGAATAAAAAATCGCGGTGGATTACTGATTGGAAGTCTGATGGTCAAACAAAGAAATTCAATTTCAGTAGTAATGAAATTGGGATTCGAATGCGGTTTCTGATTTATTACATATGGTAAAAGATTAGTGTTAAGGACTAGTGATTGTTAAGAGCCAGTTCAGATTCAAATCAAAGTGAATTTTTAAAAGCTATAAAGATGGTAATTTTGATTTTTTGAGGTCAAATAGAGAGACATTCAACTCCATTGTTATACTAAGGTCATGAAATATCAAGAAAATCTTTTTGATCACAATCAACTTACAAACATAATATGGCTAGGAAAAATATTTTTTTGTGAGGAACTTGTAACAAAATCTGCATAAATTTGAACTTTTGGAAGTAAAGGTTTGACCTCAAAGTCAAACTGTGACTAATGTGCCCCCTGGAAATTTTTTTTATATAATTTTTTATATTTTTTGAATGAATATGTCCAATATGCTTAAACCATATTATCACTTTTTTGAAAAAAAAAAGTTTTTGAACGATTTGTCCAATCTACCCAATACAACCAGTCTGGCTTGCCGATCTTAGAAAACACAGTTAAAGATTTGGTCCAGAATTTCCCTCAAACCCTGGCCGAACCAGACCATGAACACCTCTAACTTCAATCACTTTTGAGATATGGCACATGTTTTTCCTTTTGAGGTTCAGGCAATGAATGCAATCCCGTTATCCCCCTTGAAGTTAAACCATTTGTCTCTCATACCATCTCTCATGCATTGTAATCAAGTCTTCTCTTTTTTTAAACCGGTCTTGTATTTCATCAGACAAACTGATATTAACTACATGTGCTTTATAAATATTCATGTCCTTTTGTTTAATTTATGTGCAGTTGCCACCTCATGAACCTTCTATAGTCAAGAAAGTTGTCAACCATTTCAAGGTCGTTACAACGGTTTTGAAGGTCTAGAGCGAACTAAAAAGTTGAGGCACTTTTGAATTGGTATAAATGAAAATATCTATTTTGATAGTTGTTACTTGGGTTTTGGTGTGAGTTGCACTAAGATAATTTTGGCAATAATTGGTATAAAGAAAACATCGGGACCTTGACCAACGTTACGGTTCATGAGGTGAACGAAGGTAGACGTCGATGATGGTAACTCTAATTTAGGCCGAACTTGCATTTTACTTACAATCTTAGAGTTGGTTTTTTTTTCTAAAGCTTGTTCTTTATTTGGTGTATATTATATTAGTATATAGGGTGAAATTAAAAGCTAAAACAAATATTGAAATGACGATGTGAATAATGAATCTTTAAATTGTTAGTGCATGCGTCTGTCGACTTCGTCTTGTATCGAGTCTTGTATTTAGAATGTTAGATCAGGGCACGTAGTTCGAGATTAAAGGTAATTTCGCTTGAGTGGGTAATTCGCTTGAAATGATCTTGCATGTAATTCCGCACGGAATTAGATTACGTGTGAAATCTAATTCCGTTTGGAACCGTTTCAAGCGGAATCAAGAGCCTATATATACCACTCAAACGAAATCATTTGTAACTTTTCCAGTCAGTGTAACGACGTGCTGCCGAAGTGTCGTCTCGTTGTAATCTGTTGTCAAATCAATCAAATCCACAGTTTAAGTGTGTATCTTGCTGAATTGACCTCAATACGTCTGCTTCCGCCTTTCGTGTTGAGCAATTACTCTTCTGATTGACTCGTTCGGGTCTGAAAATGATCCTACAAGTGGTATCAGAGCTCAGGAGGAAGAGTTCTTACCAATTCAGCTGCAAATTCTGATTTCTACACCTTCTTTTCTTAATTGAACTTGATTTTACGGTCACAATGTCTTGATTTTCAAACATCATGCGCGCTTTAATGTTTTACAAACCCTTGAAAGTTTCAGAACTAAAATTGGCCTAGAAATTGATCAATTTGACAAATTTCAGTTTGAGATGATGACATCAGCAGATTTCGCACGAAATTAGGGTATAATTTCGCACGAAATTACCTAATTCCGCACCAGATTGGTAATTCCGTTTGAGAGGTTCGCACGAAATTAGTGATTTCGTTTCAAATAGGTAATTCCGTTTGATAATTTCGCACGGAATTAGTGATTCCGTTTGAAAAAGTGTTATTTCAAACGAAATTAGGGTAAACTCGTTTCAAGGTTGTAATTTCGTTTGTATGGGGTAATTTCGCACCAGGGTGATTTCGTTTGAAAGTAATTCCGTTTGAACTTACTGTTTTTGTAAATTTTGAAAAAACGAAACATGGAAGAAGAATTCTACAATGCGTTTGCTACTCCGATTACCATGACTCAGCAAACAATGTTGGAAAACGAAACGGGCACAATGCAAAAACCGCCTAAACTCATGAATATCGAGGAGTATAAGGGTTGGGAAGAACGTTTTGAGAGCTGGGTACAAGCAAACAATCTAGATGCTTGGGAGTGTATTGAAACGAAATACGTTAGACCGACAAATGATGATGAAGAGGTGATTGCTATCAAAGATCTTAGTGCTGATGAGAAGAAGAAATATAAGAATGAAAAGATGATGATCAGTTTATTGCAACAAGCTGTGAAAGAAGATATTTTGGTCTTATTGCAACACACTAGGAGTGCATATTCGATTTGGAAAACGTTAAGATCTAAGTTTGTTGGAAGTCAAGAGATGATCAAGAACAAGAAATCACTTCTGAAAAAGGAGTTTGATTTATTCCGTGGGTTGAAAAATGAAAGCACGAGGCAGATAATTGAAAGATACTGCAATTTGTTGGTAAACATGAAAAGGGTGAGCATAGAATTGATTGAGAAATTAGCAGATGCGTTACCACATGAAACTTGGGGTACGTATTTGATGATGCTAAGAAACAAGAAAGGGTTCAACAATCTAACACTGAGTAAGTTCATTGAGAAGCTTGAAGCACAGGAAATGGAACAAAGGAAGATTTCAAGAATGAAAGTTTTTGATGGTGAACAAGATATTGGGTTGTATTACAAAGCTGGGTTGAATGATAAAACCACCAACATGTCACCAAAAGTTGAGACTGCTTTCAATGCAAAGAGTTCGTCAGGTGGTTCATCTAAAGGGTCAAGCAGCAAAACAAGTTTTTCATCGTATCCGTCATTTGATCCAAACATTTCTAAAACCAAAAATGGAAAGAAATTACAGTGCAACATTGTACTGAATCTTGAGGATGATCAAGATTATACAGAAGAGGTTGCAAAATGCCACATGTCTTTGTTGGGAACTGTGTTGGAGTCATATGGAAGCTTAGTGGCAGGAAAGATCGGGAATCCAATGCTTACAAAAGAGGATTACGATCAAATAGATGCTGAGGAGATGGAATTAATGGACATAAAATGGTGTTTGGCTAGTGTGTTGAGGAGAGCTGAGAAATTCAAACAGATCACGGGATGAGATGATCTCCGTGATGCTTTTGTTTCTAATTTAGGTTTTGATAAATCTAAAGTCACTTTTTTTCGTTGCAGACAAAAAGGACACTTCAAGAGGGAGTGCACAAACCGCGAAGTAAGTGGAGCTCAAAATCCGTTCAACAACAATTACTATCAGAAAGCAATCTATCATCAAGTTGCTCAACAATCATACCAACAAGAACAACCACAAACGGCACATGGAAGGAAAGTGATTGAAGAGTCTTCAAAGAGAGCTTGTATGGTAAGTCAAGATGAGAAGAAGTCATCAACAGGATTCAACTGGGATAAATATGTTTCAGCTGATAGTAAAGCCTGTTTGATAAATCAAGATGATGAAAAGTTACCTGAAGGTTTTAATTGGGAAAATTTCAGTTGGGATGATTATGATCCAAACAAAACTCCAGTTCACACAGCTTTTGTTGCTCGTATTGAAGAAGATAGTGATGATGATAGTGAATATTATGCAAAAAGAATGAGAGATCATTTGAAAATGATGGCAGAAAGTGATAGTGAAGATGAAAAAGCTAAAAAGAAAAAGGTCAAAACACCTATCAGCAGTGATGATGAAGAAGTTCCAGTTGTGAAGAGAAAAGTAAAAGAAGTTCCAAAGTTCAAAGTTAATGAAGAAGTTGATGTTAGGGAGATTCATGTGAATTGTGAAACCTGTGAGATCATGAAAAAGAAAAATAGTGAATTGATTAACAACATGAACAGGTTGAAGGAATCTTACGATATTCTGAATAAAGCCATGAATCAATATAACGATTCCAGCAGTGAGCAAGCAACTGTCATGAAAACACTTCAGGGAGCTTTCGTGACAAAGCAGAAAGTTGTGAACAATTATATTGAAAAGTGTGCTGTTTTAGAGCAGAAACTGGAGTTGCAAAGAATTTAAACTGAAAGAGTTAATCGTTTGTTAAAAAGTTACTCATGTACTTCTTATGTCATTGACAGGATTTATCCAACTATTGAAGGCATGAAGGCATTTGAGGATGATGAAGCAACTGAAGAACAGGAGGTTTCTGAAGAAAAGACTACTGAAAAGAAGAAAGAAAAGAAGAAGGATAAAAAAGTAAAGACATTTGGTAAGAAACAAGGTGTCAGTTACAACAAGTGTCCACCCCCGCTTGAAAATGGATATTCTCCGAGAAATCCAAATTCAGAAAGAGTCGAAAAGGCTACAAACTTACAGTGGGAGTCGGAGTCTTCAGTCAATTTGCCAGAAAATATTGATGTCACATTTACATCGTCTGACACTGATCAACAATCTCAATTGATGAAGAAAGTGGTGGATCATGTGTTAGATAACGATGAAACAGAGGAGTCAAAGTTGGTGTCTATATCAGAGTCAAAGTTTGAATCCAGTACTCCGAGTCAAACTGAAAAACAGGGCAAAAGAGTTTACAATAAAGAATTCATATTATCAAAATCTAATTTGGATGACGAAACGTTTAAAGTTGCATATACTTTGAATGATTCTGACAAATTATATTCTGATGAGGAATTTCCAATAAGAGGTGTCAAAACCGAACTGATCAAAAAGGTTTTCAAACTAACAGAAATTAATATTTCTGAAATAAAAGATGTAAATCTTACTAATAAACCTAAAAAATACACCTCAAGAGTTCAACAAAGAGAAAATAAGAAAAAGGGTTACAGTTCTGGTTCAGGTTATCAAAAGAAACCAAACCATAACGGTAATTGCAAAAAGAAAGGTCTTGGATTTATTCCACCAGAAAATCATAAAAGTGAAAAATATGTTCGAGATTTTAAATCAAAAATGGTATTTGTTTCAGGAACATCTTCTGAAGAAGAAAAAGAAAATTTGTTCAGAAAACAGTCAAACAAAGAGTTCCTTGCGAAGAAGCAAGAAGAGATGCAGACTGTTGATCAGAAGAAGGGAACTCGAACCTGTTTCAAATGTGGAAATAGTGGTCATATTGCCATGAAATGTTCACAGGAATATCAAACTAGACAGGGAGTTTCTAAACTAAAAGAAAAAGTGATTGAGTTTGAACCACCAATTGAAAGATCAAAGATTTCCAAAGATTCAACATTTGAAGTTGGTAAGTGTTCGAAGAGGTTTTACAAGAAGAAAGGTAATCTTGACAACCAAAAGTGGGTTGTTAAGAAATCAGGTAAAAATTCTAGTGATGATTCTGATGTGTCAAAATCAGAGGAGCTAACTTCTGGCGATGAATCTGATTCCACAAAGTCAGATGAGCCACAGGTTGAGGAAAAAGTTGAAAAATCAGTGCCGACTATGGATGATGTGAATTTTCCACCACTTCGGGCTGAAAATTTTAAGAAGAAAATTGGTTAAGTTGAAATTTCAAATCAATTTTATTCTGATAGAAAGGTTTTTGATGTTGAAAAGGCCTTTAACCCCAAAGTAAAACATATATTTGGAAAAATGGTTGACAGAAAAGCCAAAGGGGTTAAAGAGTTCTATGAGAAGAAGATGGTAGGTAAGAAACCGAGTGTTGGTAACTCGGTATCACCCAAGGCTGGTCAGGCTTGGGTGGATATATTCTTTGACTGAAAAACCTGACTTGCCGGAGCTTCCAGGTTGGTAAGAGTGAAGCATGAATCGGTGTCATTCTTTATATCAGGTTTAATTGTGCATATCTACAAGTAGTACTTTTCTTGAGAAATTCACAGGTTGGTAACTGCGATATTTCGATCTTCAAATGGTAAAATTTTTGGATAAACTTGCAAGTGGTAAAGATGTTTTACCTACAAGTGGTAAATCAGGGACATTAGTTTGTATCTGATTTTCTACAAGTGGTTGAAAGAGAAAGATGATGAACCCCGAACCTACAAGTGGTTTTAACAAAATCATTTTCCGGAAAAATCATTTTGATTAAAACAAACTTAAGTGTTTTTAAATCATAATGAGAAAATGTTTTGTTGAAAGGGGTAGTTCTGATTATTTATGCCAAGTGAATGGAGATTTGAAGTGATTCACAGCAGTTGTCATTTTACTTGTATAGTTTGTTTTCAAATTTCTTTAAATGTGTTTGCATTTTAGGGGGAGTAAAAATTTTAGAAAATCCAAAAACATTAGAAAATTTGAAAAAGCCAAAAACATGATAAAAACTAAATTGAGTTTTGTTGTATAAAAGAGGAAATGATAGTACATCAGTGGACTATCACAACACGCTAAAGATTTGGAAAGTCTAAATGTGATAACCAGTCTCACTGCGGATGTGTCAGTAGGTTTTTACACATTCAGTAGATTGTTTTCGAGATATAAACATAAAATCTTACTTACTTATATCGTGGGGAACATCTCTCGGATATATGGGTAACCCCCGAAATCTTGTTTGAAAGATTTTTTATTTCTGACATACTAGGTCTTTGTGCGTGATGATATCTGGGGTATTATACTTGAATTTCTGATTTTGCGGAAGCAATAGCCTAGTTCTTGTATAATGCTCGGAACTGCTTAAATTTTAAGCCTAGCCTCAGTACAAAAAATGATGAAACATTGAAAAATGCTAATCATGTGCTGTTGAAGAAAAGATCCCCAAACGGGACACACCTAAAGTCGAACCGTCATCTCTCTGCACGAACAGAAGTTCTAATCTGAGCCCTCACGGTTTCGCATTTACCTATTTACAAATATCATTAGTGTACATTCACCTGTAAGACTGAATATAGAAGTCTTGATACGGGAGTATATTCAAGAGGTGGGACACGCAAATAAGTTCAAGTGCTTAAAACATTAATCTCGTATCTCGGAACAATTGAACTTTGTGTGAAAATTTAAGTGGAACAGTATACTGACAATCTAGGTGAATTGTTTAGAACTTACAATGACTAAAGCTTAACGGTGTTGGTGATTTGTCTCATTAACTGATATGATCCTCTTACACAAACTCACAAAAATAGTGTTTTATATATTTCTTTACTGCTTTTCATTTCTTTCAAAAATCCAAAAAGATTTTAGTGTGTTTCAGCATAAATTTTGAAAAATGCAAAATGATTTTCGACAACTGATGTTGATAAGTTGATTTTCAAAATTCCAAGTGCTAAACATGATGAACATTATGTGAGGGGGAGATTGTGTGGATTTTTGCCTACAAGTTGTCATCAAAAGATTTGAGATGATAAATCATTCTGAATATTTTCCTGCAAGTGGTTCATTAAAGCTACATATTGTAAAATCATTCTTTAATTGAGTTTTACAAGTGATAAGCAGAAGTCTTATGTTTATGGTAAAGATTGTGTAGGCTAGCCAGGTTCCGATTCCTGAAGATTCTATGATTAGAGGAAGCCAGGTTTCGATCCTGAGCAAGATGAAAGCCAGGTTACGATCTTGAATTGTGGAAGCCGGTCTACAATCTGAGGCATAATTTGAGGGGGAGCTTGTAGATGCAAAGAGCCAGATTCAAGTCCTGGGAAGTTGCTTAGAGCCAGGTTATGTTCTTGGATCTGTGGGTTGATGTTAGTAGAGAAAGCCAGGTAGAGATTCTGAAGATTAGATCAACATTCGAGAGAAGATTATTCGAGTAGAGTTTGTTGGTGTTGATAGAAAGACAAGAGAGATTGAGGATGTTTTACAGTGTCAGATACTTTGAAAGTGGTCAAGAGGACTGATAAAGACTGAAGATGCGAAGACTCGACACTGAAGACTCGTCAACATTCGAGGGGGAGTTTGTTAGTGCATGCGTCTGTCGACTTCGTCTTGTATCGAGTCTTGTATTTAGAATGTTAGATCAGGGCATGTAGTTCGAGATTAAAGGTAATTTCGCTTGAGTGGGTAATTTCGCTTGTAATAATCTTGCATGTAATTCCGTATTGAATTAGATTCCGTGTGAAATCTAATTCCGTTTGGAACCGTTTCAAGCGGAATCAGGAGCCTATATATACCACTCAAACGAAATCATTTGTAACTTTTCCAGTCAGTGTAACGAAGTGCTGCCGAAGTGTCGTCTCGCTGTAATCTGTTGTCAAATCAATCAAATCGACAGTTTAAGTGTGTATCTTGCTGAACTGACCTCAATACGTCTGTTTCCGCCTTTCGTATTGAGCAATTACTCTTCTGATCGACTAGTTCGGGTCTGAAAACGATCCTACATAAATCCCTAACGGCCTATGGTTTTATTAATATATAAATTAGTAATTTTAAAATCCATATATAAAATTAATATTTTTTTTCATTTACTAACTATCACACAAATATTCTAACCGAATTCCAAACTGAAACTATATAAAGATTTATTGTTCTTATTATTATTATTTATATAAACAAAGAAAATAATTTATAGTTTTGCCGAGCAAAAAGTCCAAACCAAGCGCATAGTGTTTAAGTAAAGTAACTTATTCAAAAGAAATCAAGGTGTATTAGATGCAAGTCTGCACATATGCTTCAATGAAAAAGAGAGAAAACAACAAAAGGTAAAATACTGAATGGGAATCGAATGGCTAACCTATTGCTTAGAGAAAAAGGAATTTACCAAGTTGAGGTGGTATTCTTTTAAGATTAGATGGCATATATTTTTATATAAACTGTGTCTTCGAAATTGCTAATTATTAAATAGAATTTTGAAAAATTGGAGGCACTTATTTTTTGAAGGCCCTAGGCCCGTGCCCAACCTAAAAGGACTGTTGGGCTAGCCCTGAACCATTTCTTACAAGTATGCTTTAACTGGTCTTGTGATTCTTGGTATCCTGATTGATATACCCTATTATAATGAGTGTTATCAAAGCAAACTATATTTTGTTTTTGTTTTAATGTGGTTTATGATTTGTGACAGATAATACATGTGTCAAGTGCGGTTGATCATGCGGAAAGTGCGTACAAAGCCCTTCAAAAGACAAAGAAGCTACAGAAAAACACAAGGAAATGGTTTTGTTTTGCTATTATGATTTTGCTCATAGTTATGTAGATCGAATGGCTATAACCTCAAACCCGCTTCATTTATCAAGAAGATATCGTACTTGTTTTTTATATAGATCGAATGGCTAGACTCGTTTTGGGAATGGGAGATGCTCTTTCATTTGTATAGAAGGCACAAGAAGCTATGACATCCGTTTTTTAAGACTTGTTATAAAATAAGCGCAAATTTGGTCCTACTTTTATTTATTTAATATCGTTTATAATACCAAAAGGACCAAGGGCGAAGCATTTAAGGGGCGGGGAGGGGCGCCCGCCCCCCCCCCCCCCCCCGAACTTTTCGGTCAGTAGTGTTATATATGTACGTTTCGTATAGGATTTCGTAGGTATATACGTTTTTGACCGCCCGGTTTTATAAAAAAAAATTTAGGTATATACGTTTTCGACCCCCCGGTTTTAACTTTTATTTTATTTATATAGCCAAAATAAAATATTTAATTAGTCTAAATATTATAGCCCAAATCATTATATTTGGTAGAATACTAGAATGTATATTATATAACTCAAATCAAATTATTATATAGCTCAACTTAAAAGCCCACCCTATCCAATCTTTAGAAGACTAAAGGTATGTGTTTTTTATCTTTAGTTTTTTTAGGGTTGCAATTTATGTGATTTAGGTTGAAATTAGGGGTGGAATTGGTTCGAAATTTTGCCCTAAAATTGTTGAATCTTTCTGTAACTATGTCTAATTTTATTTGTTTAATCTTATTGTGATTTGATTTAGATAGAAATTAGAGTTTGAAATTTAAAGTGATTTATTAACTTGTTTTGTTATTAAATTATGCTCTGTGGAAGAATAAAATGATAACTTCTTTTTTAATGTTCTAGCACGTTTTTTATTTGATATAATGTTTGGCCCGACCCGAATCGAATCACTGACGTCCGACCCGAACATACACCTCGAAACTACGCGATAGAAATTTTTTTAGATCCGTTACTTTCCGACCCCCCAAAGTTTTTTTTCAAGCTTCGCCACTGAAAAGGACGACTTTACATATTACAAGTATTTACTTATTTATTTACAAAAAGACATCGTACGTATGACCAACCAAACTTTACTTAATCATATCCAATATGTAAGAAACTCCACTTATGTAAAGAATGTGTGTTCCATCTGTTATAACCATCTTCGGATCACGAATATATTATAATGATATTTAAAGTGAGAAACCATGACGTGTTAAGTATATTATAAAATTTCAATTTAGAGTTAATTACATAGTTAGTCCCTGTGGTTTGCAAAAAGTAACGTAGTTAGATACTAATAGTTTAAAATCACATTCTAGGCTATTAACTTTTCATTTTATAATGTTTGGAGGTATTAACGTTATTTGTTGGTTTAAAATCACATTCTATTAGTACCTAAGTATGTTATTTTGTGCAAACCACAGGGACTAACTATGTTAATACCCAAGAAGTTAATACCTCCAAACGTTACAAAATAAGAAGTTAATACCCTAGAAGGTAATTTTAAACTATTAGTACCTAAGTATGCTATTTTGTGCAAACCACAGGGACTAACTATGTAATTAACTCTTTCAATTTAACATGTTAATAATTTACTTTCAAAGACTTTTTCGGAGCTTTTGCATGTAAAAGGTTTTTTTAATAAAAAAAAGCTAAAATGGAGTTAAATAATTTTTTTTACAATAAAGTATTTTGTTTATTAGAATGGCTTCTACATATATTTAGATACAAAAGCTTTGAAATTTATAAAATTGTTAAATTTTAAAATGTTAAATTGATTTTTTATACTTAAGTTTAACATGTTACATTGATTTTTTAGGATATATTTAATATATTAGATGCATTTTAAATTATCACAAAATACGCGAGGCATAAATTCCTTTAAGTAGCATGAGGATTCTATACCATATAGCCTTACAACACCAATTTTGTTTTCGGTATATTTAATTTAAGTTGATTAATTTAAAAATATTAGACTCTTTACTTTTTTCCAATTTTCTTTGACAATTTTTATTTAATACTTTATACTAATTAAATCCAACTAAACTATTGTAATATCATATTTAAACACGAATACATGAAATTAACTTTAATCAATATTAAAAGTGAGGAACCATGTATTTAACATGTTAAGTATATTATAAAAATTTAATGTATCGTGTTACCAATTTATTTTTCCAAACTTATTCAGAGCTTTTGCATATAAATACATGTAAAAAAATTTTTAATAACAAATGCTTAAAACGCAGTTAAATAAAAAATAAGAAAATTACAAAAATTATTTTTTATTAGAATGACTTCTACATATCTTTATATGCAAAAGCTTCCAAATTAAAAAAAAATATATTTTTCAACATTTTAAACTCATTTAAAAAAAACAAAAACTCTTAATTTTTAATATGTTAGATTGATTTTTAGGATATATTTAACATTGTAAATGCATTTTAAATTATCACAGAACACGCAAGGCATAAATTCCTTTAAGTAGCATGAGTGCTTTATTCTTCACCATATAGCCGCCTTCCAACACGAATTCTGTTTTCGGTTACATTTAATTTATTTGATTAATTAAAAAATATCAGACTCTTTAGTTTTTTTCCGATTTTCTTTGACAATTTTTAATTAATACTTTATACTCATTAAATCCAATTAAACTATTGTAATATCATATTTACAAACGAATACAACAATTATTTTTAATCAATATTTAAAGTGAGGAACCATATATTTAAAATGTTAAGTATATTATAAAAATTCAATTTAACATGTTGAAATTTTATTTTTCAAAATTCTTTTCGGAGCTTTTGCATATAAACACATGTAAAACCCTTTTAATAAAAAAATGCTTAAAACACAGCTAAATAAAAAAGATAAAAATGTACAATATTTTCATTAGAATGACTTCTACATATCTTTATGTGCATAAGTTTCAAAGTTTATAAAAATGTTAATTTAACATGTTAAATTGTTTTTCAAGATATATTTAACATGTTAAATGCTTTTTAAATGATCACAAAACACGCAAGGCATAAATTGCATTAAATAGCATGACTGCTTTATTCTACATCATATAGCCTTACAACACCAATTCTGTTTTTGGTTACATTTATTTTAAATTGATTAATTTAAAAATATTAGGCTCTTTATTTTTTTTCCTATTTTCTTTGATGTTTTTTATTTAATACGTTATACTGATTAAATCCAATTAAACTATTGTAATATCATATTTAAAAATGAATTCAAAAAATAAAATGTATTTAAAATGAGGAACCATGTGTTTAACATGCTAAGTATAATATAAATATTCGACTTAACATGTTAAAAATAATTTTATAATTATTAAAAAAATTCAAAGCTTTTGTATATTAATTGTGACAACCCGAACTCTCAAGGCGAGTAACGTTGAATCTTGTGATCTTCACTCCTTGTTATCCCTCTTCTTGGTGTTAAACGTTCTGTTCGTATAACTCCGTTAAATCTATTTGTACGATAACTTGTTAAATAATGTATTGACATTTTGGGCCGCACATCTTCTGGGCCGCATTTTTCACACGTTAAAACCTGACAATGTGTCGGCCCACAGCATGGGTCACCTGAGCCCATTGCACACTTGTATGCTCTCACTTTTTGTAGATTTTGACTTCGGCCCAACTCTTGTAGTCTTGGCCCAACTTTGGTACGTGACATGATCATCGGCCCACTAATTGTTTTATTTGGCATTACAACTGGATATACGTAACATCCTTATATCTCACAATTTACTACATAACAAAACCCTATTCCCCATTTGTTTGTGCGATGGCAGACGGTACCCCCCCCCTATCAAGACATCAATCTTCTGGTTAGTGAATCTATGTGATGTTGATCTTTGTTTGGTAATCTTGTTTGTGCAAAATCTTGATTAATAAATTGTATATGTATGTATTGTTGTGTTATTAAATAGGTGGTGTGGCTTAACATTAGGTATCTATATACAATTTATCGATGATTATAATCTAGTTCGGATGGAGGGGAAATTATTTGGGATGTGTGACCGGGTAGAAGTGTGTATGGAATTATTTGGGTTTGGCAGAATGATATAATTGTATGACTTATTGAACAACATGATATTAAGTCACAATTAGAAATAGGGTAATGATGGGAAACTGAAACATATATGTGCGATGATATTAATGGTACTAGATTTAGGAGTCATCGTGTTAACATGGATGCATGAGTGATGATGGGAATAATATTGAATGATATGTGATTCATAACTAGTCTTGATGTAACAGTAGTTTTATCGGGTTCAATATATTTGTAAGTAATGGTTAGATAAGGTTGGATAGCCTTGAATAAGAAAATGGCGGCTATGTTTGTTTGTAGTCTTAGATCAAACCAAACCATGTGCATATTCTATAAAGGTTGTCAGAATAGTCAAGGTAATTAATATGGTGTGAATTAATTTATGAGATGATGCCTTGTTTGTTGAAGTTGAAATCGATGTACATAGGATGTATCGATGTACATAAGATATAGTAATTGATGAGATGGTGCCTTGTTTGTTGACTATTGAAAACATGCTGTTGATTAAATTGATTGATAATTAATTTAAGTAAATTGGGCATTAAGTAATTGATCCCATGATTTGTGGTTATAATACAACTAATTGCACGTTAATTTAATTTGCTTATAATCTGTGGATACATGACGCTTATGGGCTCTAGGAGTTCATACTTATTGGGCCTGTTTTAGTAGTTGGGCCTGTTTTAGGAGATCAACTGGGCCGCAGCTGGCCGGGTTTAATGGCGGGTCACGTTTTGGGTTGGGATAAGTTAGGAGACATTGGGCCGAACAACTTAAAATACTAAGTTAGGATTAATATAAGGTTATGTTGATAAATTACAACTGGGCCGATGAGTGGCAATGAGTCGCGCAAAGCTAAAGTGATATACTAATTTGATTAAATTTACCTACCGTTGTGTTGCTGGATTGACTGCATGACTCAGAACTACGTGTTACAAGTACAATAAATGTGTAATATGCAAACAGTGTGTACGTGAATTAGTTGTGCATGAGATGCGTGATTTACGTGCATGCGAAACTGATTGTTATTGGCAATTACGACAGGGATTAATTGACCAACTTGGATTACGTGCCTTAAACTTACCGAGCAAAACTAAGGTGAGTTCATCTCTCTTGAGCATGCGTCCCGGTGGTTGGGACAGTCAGTGGGTATCCCGGGGAGGGATAAGTCTTTTGGGTAAAAACGGGAATGTTGGATAATATACTCTTCCTATCACCTTTAAAGTCCATCCGTGTTGTTTGGTTACCGGGGAGGTAACATGGTATTAGTTAGTAGCGCTACTTAGATTTGGCAACCTCACCCGTACCTGGGAGGACGGGTGTTGAACTAATGACCTAGTCATGACCAATGCTTTGATAGGAGCATTGGAGAAAGGGCAAAATAATCAGAAGCCGTCTTGTATTCGGGTTATTATCAACATTACTTTCGGATTGTAAATTCAATGGATTAACTAAACACTTGGTAACCAACGTTTTCGTAAAACTATGAACTCACCAGCGTTGTCTGATACACTTGTTGCATGCTCGCAGGTCCTTAGATATATTGGATCTGGGAACTTGCTGTCTGGAGTAGCTAGAGTGGTCATGGGTCGACTGGAAGGATTTATGTGATTGGTTTCTTGATACTATACTTTGGTTTTAAAACAGTTTAACTTGGTTTACTATTTGCTTCCGCTGAACATATTGGTTTTCATTTAAACTTGTTGATGATATTTTAATAATGATTGAGAACTTTATTTAGAAACTTGTATGGGTTCAATGTGATTAGTGGCTCATTGTTGGTACGTCACACGCCTAACAGGGACACTCCCTAGGTGGTATTTTGGGGGTGTGACATTAATACATGTAGAAGTTTTTTTAATAAAAAAAATGCTTAAAACGCGGTTAAATTGAAAAATATAAAACATTTATAATTTTTTTTATCAGAGTGGCTTCTACATATCTTTATATGCAAAAAAAAAATTGAAATTTGGAAAAAAGAAAAATTAACATGTTGTGAAGAGATATATCTGCAGCCTTCGTCACGTGTGTAGTCTAGTTTTGTTATGTTGTGTATTGAAATGTATGTATTAGAATGTATATCACATCGAAAAGGTCGGATCTTAATGTAAATGACCCTTTCGCACGAAAGAGTCTTTCGTGCGAGAGGGCCATCAAACCTCTTTCGTGCGAGTCGCTTACTCGTCCCAGGTGTGTTTGGACGAATGGGCAGGTCTATAAATAGAGACCTTGGGTCTCTCATTTGTAATTTTTGGCAACTTGAAGCGAAACTCTGCCAAACTGAATTCTCGGCTTTGTACTATGAATAGAATCAGTGTTCAAACGGTGTTTCTGTTTGTTAGTCATCTTCCTACACGAATTCCGCGCATGATATGAAGACTTTCTGACCGGTGGAGCATTCGGGAACCCGAAACGATCATCACACATGTTAAATTCAATTTAAAAAAAAAAACTTAATTTTTAACATGTTAAATTGAGTTTTTTAGGATATATTTAAATGTATTTTAAATTATCATAAAACACGCAAGGCACAAATTCCTTTAAGTAGCATGAACGCCTTATTCTACTGCATATAGCCTTACAAGTCCAAGTCTGTTTTTGGTTACATTTAATTGAAATTGATTAATTTAAAAATATTATACTTTTTACTCTTTTCCTATTTTCTTTGACAACTTTTATTTAATACTTTATTATACTAATTAAATCCAATTAAACATTGTAATATCATATTTAAAAACGAAGACAAGAAATAAACTTTAATAAATATTTAAAGTGAGGAACCAAATATTTAACATGTTAAGTATATTATAAAAATTCAATTTAACATGGTAAAATTTTATTTTTCAAAAAAAAAAAATTGAAATTTTTGCATATAAACACATGTAAAAACTGTTTTAATAAAAAAAAAAGCTTAAAACACAGTTAATTACAAAAAATTACAATGTTTTTATTAGAATGATTTCTACATATATTTATCTGCAAAAACTTCAAAATTTATAAAAATGTTAATTTTAATATGTTAAATTGATGTCACACCCCGACCCACAACGGAATAGGTGATCGAGGCATGATGTGACAACCCTCACCAACACAGGTATCCGTACGAATTAATTGATATTTAATTAATGCTTAATTACTGTGCTTGCTTACAATTGTGGATAAATTGCTACTTGAATTCTGATACATATACATACATGCATCATACCTTAATGCTGTCACTCCATTTATTTACACAGAACTATAGTGACAAACTTGATGCACAAAAGCACAGTTGCACGATGAACGGATAACCCAGTAAACGTGCTGACATAGCCAGCACCAGACAGACACTGTCTCTAAGGCCAGTATGAGCCAGGAATAGATCACTACACTAGTAGGGAGTGTAGGGAGGTGAGGATTGTTAAACTGCGTCACTAGGTATTAGTTATAGTGACCGGATGTGCCTAAAACATGTTCTAATTACAAAATCCCGCACTCTACCACAAAATTCAGCATTTAAACTAGCTAGTAAAGTGCAAAACATGGAAAAATAATACTAGACGCTTTCCAAAGTGTCGGGAATTCATTGTGCCACTAAAAATAATATTAAAGACACTTTAAATGCTTATTAAGCACTTTAACGGATCAGTATCCAACCGAACAACCGGACTTTACCCGGAACATAAAAATATTGTCAATGACATTGTTTTTCCTTTTCTGAGCTAGTTAGGGTCCTCGAACACCCTAACACCCATCACAAAACACTACACACTAGTAATTAGTTTAAACTCCCTAACAAAGCTCACTAACATCTAACTATCTAGTTCAAATCAAACCAAATACCCCCCCCCCCTGACCGATTCGGTTCCCCTAGGGAATACACACCACACATTTTGTGAATATTTTATTTGGATTGCTTAATATCTTGCCTACACGTTATATGTTGGATAATTAAGTTAAATGGTCTATAAATAAGACCATAAGATTACACATTCACATAAACACCAACACTTCAAAAAAATCTCATCTCTCCTCTCCCTCTCTTTGGATCGGCCGAACCCGCACACACACCCACCATCACTTTCCAACTTTGATCTTGTTAAACCACATACATTCAAGTGTGCTAGAGTTCATACGAGGAGACCCGGTGCTTACGGAATCACAAGGAGCTCTCTACATCGCTTTTATCCACCTTGTTTTCGCTTTGATTCTTCCCTAGCCTTGAGCTATGTCACAACCCCCGATCCCTCAGGAACGGGCGGCCGTGAGCCAGTTTCGGTGGTATCGTGTATGGTCTAATTTGGCAGCGGAATTTTTCATCAGGACCGTAGTTAGGAAATATTTTATCAGAGTAAAACCACCATATTTTCATAATGGGATAAAACCCAAGTTTTACAGTACATGCATTTTCATAGGAATAAATCCTATTTTATTTAATAAAAACATCTATTTTATTTTAGGTAACTTTATAGCCACTTTTCCAAGCCTTCAGTGCTCTCCAGCTGGCTTTTATTGGCTTCACACTAAGTTACCTGAAACACGTGTTTAAAACATTTTATCAGCAGGAAATACTGGTGAGTGAATCCCAGTTTAATCAAGTTTAAATAAAAAGTCACAGTGAACAGTATTGAGGCGCATCCGCAATTACATTTGTTTCCAAGTTATATCAATTATCACCCGTGGTACTGTCGACACCCGACTTGTGGTAATGTTACTCCATAACCAGGTTGTAACAAATTTTGTATACAAAACCCCAACATACCCACGATAATTGTATTCTTACAAATACTCAATAACTGTCGTTCGCAGGGAAAAGTATTTAAGGTTTTGTAAAAGCATTTAACAAAAAGAAGATTACTCACATTGCTATTATAAGGCTTTCCTTTGTGATTCCCTGGTTATAGTCTAATTAAATAAACAATGCACACGCGTTAGTATAATAACCCATTTTAACATTAGTAATACCCTCCCCGAGACGGCATTCCAACGACTACGTCGGGCAGAACCACGACAGTCGTTACGGAACCCTAGATCAATCGGGCAGAGTATCTAATACGTATCCAGGGGTTATGATACTTACAACAAGGCAGAGCTTTGCTAATTAGGGGGTATAATACCCGCGTATCACTTCTACTACTTCAGAATTCGTTTAGAAAGAAAAAGAAATGAACGAGGAATACTGAAACCCAATGCCTGCTTATATAGGTGCTGATTCTGGTCCCCACGCGGCCCGCGTAAAGAAAGGACAGGGGTTACGCGGCCCGCGTCAACCCTGGTCAACGGACTAGCTTGTCCGGCTCACCCTCTAGACCCGCCACGATGATGACACGTGTCATCACCGGGCTGCGCCACCAATCGGGACACTCGCGGCCCGCGTAAACTAACGGTGTGACCTTACGCGGCCCGCCTGGACTTAAGAAATCAAAGGAATCCGGTTACACCTTCATACGGCCCGCGTGAATGGTTGGGGTGGGTCTACGCGGCCCGCCTCAACTTACTATTTCTTGTTTTTCATTTATTTTTAATGCTATATTATATTTTGGGCTCGGTTTTCACATATGTGGTGTATTTTAGGAAGTGTAGGGGTGTCAGGGGTGTTTTAGGAAAGTTGTTATATTTTGGGTACAACTCCTGAATTATTTAATAAAATATATAGTGCACTCACATTAAGTATAGTGGCCCAATTCTACTTTATCCCTACGTCACGAGACAGAACCCCAACGAATTTAGGCAGAGCCTTGACATACGTTACGGGGCCCTACGTCAGTCGGACAGGGTATCGGTGATCAGGGGCTACAATACTTAAAACGGGGCAGGGCTTTGGAGTAGTATATGTGAATTACTAAAAGAAAGAATGGATTTATAGAAAGTTTAGAGAGAGCAAGATGGAGAAGGGACGGTCTAACAATTGAAATGATGTACCTATTTATAGTTGCCTATAAACTTCGGGAATACGTTTATCCATTAATTGCTTTTGATGTTGATCTTCCACGTAACATCTACAACTCATATGTATACATTATTTTATTTTATTATTATTATTTTATTTATTATATATTAATTTAACTGCTTCACTTATTTGGCGCTTATAATTTCTAAACTATGACGTTTTATAAAATAATGAATATGCCATTAGGACGAGCATATTTTTATCTACATTTTGAACCAAGTTTCATTAAGAACAGAGTAGGTTCAAATATAATGTATTTTTATAATTTAATTATTAAATGGTTCCTACGCTTGCCCAAAATACCTCATATTTCCATCAGTCAACTTACCCATGATGCATCCTTTTAATAACATAAGTTTTTATATAAATAAAAATTTTGGGAATGTTACATTCTCCCCACCTTGTTTTAAATCTCGTCCTCGAGATTCCCTGAAATATAGATGAAGATAGTTTAGTTTCTAGGTATATTCTGGTCCTTGTTTTGAATTTCACTTTACTTTGACCAGAACTATTCTCTATGCTTTCAGATTCTTACCTTTAATTTGTATGATCTTTTAATGGATTTAAATTCTTCATTTACCTTTATAACTTTGAAGAGGTACAACTAAAGTTTTATCAGTTAGGTATGTATTCATGTCATTTCAAATAAATTTAAGGGTTCCGAATGGTAATCTTCGTAGAATTATAGGGAAAAAGAGTTCTTGTAAGTATATCTAGTCGTGGTTACTCTTATCTTCTCAAGAGCTCTTAATAAAGGTAAAACGACTCTCTATAAGTTTTTAGATGTTTTGTATGTCTTAGCACAACTTTTGGTTACAGGCTTCCTAATGCATTAATAATCGCAAAGAGAAATCTTATACTTTCCATGGCGTCCCCACTTATAGGGTTCCCGTCGTTCATCTTGTCGCACGAGTTTCGAGACTGATGATCAAACGAAATAGTGTTTGATATCGGAATTATAAACGTATACGAGAGATTCCTGATTAAATCTAAAATTATCATTGACACACCTGTTCGTGATTTATCCCTAATTGTCAATCATTATGGTCTTTGGATTTCCTCATAGATATACATATCTATATAATCATATATCTCACATATTGTAACATACACACCATTCATTAGGTTAGTGTATTTATCATATTCATATTTCCAAAAACAGGTCAGACATCAAGTCATGGTACTATTTAGGGAGTTTCGTTATCATAACATATACCTTATCTCACCCGGTCTCGCCGGAGAGGTACCCCCATCTCACCCGGACAAGCTAGAGTGTATACCACATCATACCCAGACTTGCCGGAGAGGTAGTTATCATTGTATTTCCCATAAATAGAATTTTCTCAAATAATGATTTCAGAAGTACATCATTTATTATAGCTTGTATCAAGTAACAAGGAAATTTGTATTCTCATGATGGATCATATTCTAGAACCGAGTAGTATTAATAAACAAGAAATAACAGTGGCCAGGTGTTATTGCTTATTTATCATACAAGCACTGTTCTAGTCATCATCCTCACAGGATACCAATAACCATCACACTTTATCCACGCAAGTAATTAGCTTATCTCAAAGCTTTATACTAAGGCATTTTTCTTAGATTCAAGTCTAAATATTGTCCTGGTTGTTACCAGTGAATAGCAATGTCGTAACTTTTTCATTTAAGCATAGATATTATTATGGTTGTAGTTTTCTTTTGGTTGGAGAATGAAATTTCAAATATATCATTGTCTTCATTGATATTATAGCTAGGTTTAATGTAATAAGTATGCTTACAGCCAACTCCCTTCATGCTTATATATTATGAGATTCCGATACACGGAATATTTTATTGAAACAGATGATATTTTAAAACATAGTAGGTTTCATGATTTATTCTCATAATGGCTTTATGTCTTTATAAGAATTACCAGTGTTATTTTCTCTTATGTTTATCTTCAGAAGATATTTGATTATTATATTGTGTATACCATCAACAGATTGTATATACATGTGTATATTTATTATTTAGAAACAAACGAAACTTTCAAATTTCTAGTTTAATATGTAATATATATATATACGCACATATATAAAGTAATAACTATACATCCGATGGTACCAATCATCAAGCTTATTTCCATGACTTTATTTTATTCTTTTATAAAAGTAGAATATTGAAATAAATTTCTTGTCAAATATACTATTTTGGAATTAAAAGTTTAGGGAAATAATTTACTCCAATTATAATTTTTTTTTCTGGACACATAAGAACACTTTCATTTTTAACAAATGGGTTAACTATACCACGCTTACTATTTATATTACCTTAAAAATTTTCCCTCATCTATATATCTATTCCAATTATCACATTCCTACCTTTTCCTTTGTAAAAATCCATTATAATATACTTTTAAGATTGAAAAGCATTATTTAGAAGACTATGTGCATATGTGACCCATGACATGGTATTTATGGGTTACCCAAAGGTATATATACTATATATAAACTACTTTCTGTAATTGAAAACTTTAGTTATAGCAATGTAACGGATATATATTAAATATTAATATATAGTATAAACTTAAAACACATAACATTAATTTACGATTTTGCCCTCTGTTCAAAAATGTGATTTTTTTTTCAAACCTTATGTAATGTACTTCATCCCATACTATCAAAGTATGTCTATTTTATATTCAAAATATGTTAAGATTAATATTTTATTTTGTACATATTCGAGATTTATTTTTCAAGTATTCAATTAAATAGATCTTTTATAGATTCATGTAACCGACTTTATATAATTTATTTGTGTCACAGGTACATCACTGATATTTTATTACCACAGTTATTTTATGAGAATCTCCATCTCCATTATTACTCTTTTAGTATTAAGTTTAACCAATCACAATCCAATCTCATCTCTTTTATCTGTATTATAGTCTTTTTTAAATTATGAGAACTTCGAAACTACTTAAAGTAAGTTTAATATCCAATTTATCAACTCAACTCATTTACTAATATTGTATTATTTAGCTATTATACATCAGCCAGCTGACTCGAATACTTTTCTTTATAATTTAGGATACACAATCCTATAATTAATATGATTGATTAATCTTGTAGTAAATCTTAAAATCTTATATTAACTATTTTCAGGCATAAGACCTATTCTGGACATATCTTAGTATTAAAGATTTGTAGAAATGCTTTTAGTGTTTAGTTAGGCATTTCTACGTAGTCCAATCAACTCAAATTTCTAAAAATTTTAAATGATTTTATTTAATCATGAATAACCATCATATTCATTTAACCATTTATTTTATCGCTAAGTATTTTAATAGAAACCTTTACAAATAATCCCAACATAAAATTATGAAAGTATAAAGTCTTATGGCCAACTGGTTACAAACCAGAAGGAATAAAATAAAGTGGAAAATTGGTACACCTGGTTTTCAAAAACTTGCTTTGACTCAATCCACTAAAGCAATCTCTTTCTTTTTTTTTTCTAATTCTTAAAAATCATTTCGGTTAATTTAATAGCTTCGGTTTTATTTATTTAAATATAATTTATTTTGAAACAATATTATTAAAACCACAAAGTTGTAAAACTTTATACCATATATTTCAATATGTATTTTAAACCAAAGTAAATGATTGGTTCCAAAAGAAAGTCATGAACATGATTGCTTTGTTAACAACTAACTTAGTTTGATGTATATTATAATGTTAGTTGAGTAGGTGGTATTAATTATCACAGACAAATTTCTAGTATAAATATTTGGGTACCATCATAAAAATAGATTGATTAAAATGGTGAACATTGCGACTTATATATATATATATATATATATATATATATATATATATATATATATATATTGTAATTACAACTGGGGTTCAAAATATACTAGGAATTATGCATTCATAACTTATTTTAGTCTATCTAGGTTATAGGAGTATTATGCTCAACATACTTTTATGTATGGTTTTATTCTATCTTTTTCTTTTAGGTTGTTTATTTAATGGGCAAAATTTCTTTTAAAATTTCTAGCTCATAGGTGGCATGGGTGCTGGTACTGGTTTTGCGGTTCAACTATTTAATATAAGTTAATAATTACTTCTATAGTGGCTATCATATGGAGATTTACCCGTTGTTTATCTTCCCATGGTAGGTTATTACCTATTTCCTGAGTTTGTGCATTTGTTTCCTTATTAATTATGACTTCCTTTGGTTGTGACTTCTTTATTTTCTTTATTTTCTCTTGACTTTTTTTTTCTAGTAATCCTACTTCTCTTTTTAGTGGTAAATAGTTTTTCAGACTGTGCCTTACGAATAAAAATTCCCTTCCCAGTATCTGCTGAGTATCCTGAGGGATTTGGTGTAAATGAGGTTCCCTTATTTTTACTTCTTAAAAACATTAACTATTAACTCTCTTTTATACCGATTGTACAAACCATCAGACCCATTTTTTTTTTAATGGTGTACTATAATGTATGTTTATTAGAAGTATACTATACTACAACGTGTATATTATTTTACATACAATTAATATTGTATATTAACACGATTTCTGGATTTAAGGTCAATTCAGGAATTTGCCATAATCTATACCACCATTCATAAAAAGGATAGATCATGGTATAGATCATGAAGTCTATGAATCAACTAAAATAACATACTTTTATTTATTTAAGGTGGATACATAATGTTATTCGATTTCTTATGTAAATTTACCATAACTTATGATTTTAGATTTAATATCTAAAATTTATACCCATGATCTATGGATATTTTTACAAAATGAACGTGTATTAATATTTCCTAGTAAGGTTGATATACACATAGTAGTATATACACACACATATATATATATGTATATATATTACGGTACATTCATTTATTTAAGAAGAGATCCCACTCAAGGTGATACCTTAAGTTACTAATTGCATAAGAGTGTAGTATAATACATCTGCCGAGGTAGTCTATGGGTACGTCTAGTCATATTGGTTACTCATACTCTGAACTCAAAACATAAAAACCATAATATAAATATTAAGATTTATCTACACATAATAACACATAAATTGTTATATTAATTTCCTAACATAGAATTTAAAACTTAAGTGTCAGCAGAACACTTCTTTGGCTTGAACCAGTGGCATAGCTCTGATACCACCTTCTGTCACAACCCCCGATCCCTCAGGAACGGGCGACCGTGAGCCAGTTTCGGTGGTATCGTGTATGGTCTAATTTGGCAGCGGAATTTTTCATCAGGACCGTAGTTAGGAAATATTTTATCAGAGTAAAACCACCATATTTTCATAATGGGATAAAACCCAAGTTTTACGGTACATGCATTTTCATAGGAATAAATCCTATTTTATTTAATAAAAACATCTATTTTATTTTAGGTAACTTTATAGCCACTTTTCCAAGCCTTCAGTGCTCTCCAGCTGGCTTTTATTGGCTTCACACTAAGTTACCTGAAACACGTGTTTAAAACATTTTATCAGCAGGAAATACTGGTGAGTGAATCCCAGTTTAATCAAGTTTAAATAAAAAGTCACAGTGAACAGTATTGAGGGCGCATCCGCAATTACATTTGTTTCCAAGTTATATCAATTATCACCCGTGGTACTGTCGACACCCGACTTGTGGTAATGTTACTCCATAACCAGGTTGTAACAAATTTTGTATACAAAACCCCAACATACCCACGATAATTGTATTCTTACAAATACTCAATAACTGTCGTTTGCAGGGAAAAGTATTTAAGGTTTTGTAAAAGCATTTAACAAAAAGAAGATTACTCACATTGCTATTATAAGGCTTTCCTTTGTGATTCCCTGGTTATAGTCTAATTAAATAAACAATGCACACGCGTTAGTATAATAACCCATTTTAACATTAGTAATACCCTCCCCGAGACGGCATTCCAACGACTACGTCGGGCAGAACCACGACAGTCGTTACGGAACCCTAGATCAATCGGGCAGAGTATCTAATACGTATCCAGGGGTTATGATACTTACAACAAGGCAGAGCTTTGCTAATTAGGGGGTATAATACCCGCGTATCACTTCTACTACTTCAGAATTCGTTTAGAAAGAAAAAGAAATGAACGAGGAATACTGAAACCCGATGCCTGCTTATATAGGTGCTGATTCTGGTTCCCACGCGGCCCGCGTAAAGAAAGGACAGGGGTTACGCGGCCCGCGTCAACCCTGGTCAACGGACTAGCTTGTCCGGCTCACCCTCTAGACCCGCCACGATGATGACACGTGTCATCACCGGGCTGCGCCACCAATCGGGACACTCGCGGCCCGCGTAAACTAACGGTGTGACCTTACGCGGCCCGCCTGGACTTAAGAAATCAAAGGAATCCGGTTACACCTTCATACGGCCCGCGTGAATGGTTGGGGTGGGTCTACGCGGCCCGCCTCAACTTACTATTTCTTGTTTTTCATTTATTTTTAATGCTATATTATATTTTGGGCTCGGTTTTCACATATGTGGTGTATTTTAGGAAGTGTAGGGGGTGTCAGGGGTGTTTTAGGAAAGTTGTTATATTTTGGGTACAACTCCTGGATTATTTAATAAAATATATAGTGCACTCACATTAAGTATAGTGGCCCAATTCTACTTTATCCCTACGTCACGAGACAGAACCCCAACGAATTTAGGCAGAGCCTTGACATACGTTACGGGGCCCTACGTCAGTCGGACAGGGTATCGGTGATCAGGGGCTACAATACTTAAAACGGGGCAGGGCTTTGGAGTAGTATATGTGAATTACTAAAAGAAAGAATGGATTTATAGAAAGTTTAGAGAGAGCAAGATGGAGAAGGGACGGTCTAACAATTGAAATGATGTACCTATTTATAGTTGCCTATAAACTTCGGGAATACGTTTAGCCATTAATTGCTTTTGATGTTGATCTTCCACGTAACATCTACAACTCATATGTATACATTATTTTATTTTATTATTATTATTTTATTTATTATATATTAATTTAACTACTTCACTTATTTGGCGCTTATAATTTCTAAACTATGACGTTTTATAAAATAATGAATATGCCATTAGGACGAGCATATTTTTATCTACATTTTGAACCAAGTTTCATTAAGAACAGAGTAGGTTCAAATATAATGTATTTTTATAATTTAATTATTAAATGGTTCCTACGCTTGCCCAAAATACCTCATATTTCCATCAGTCAACTTACCCATGATGCATCCTTTTAATAACATAAGTTTTTATATAAATAAAAATTTTGGGAATGTTACAAGCTAGTTGTAAGTGATTCTAAACACCCTCTTGATCGTGTTTAAAGTGGTTAATAAGAGATTTAACGGGTAAAAATCATGAACACTAAAGATCAAATCTAAAAGTCTTGTAAAAGTGATGAACAAGATGGTTAAAGAGTAAATAATGGTGTAAGACTCATGAATCTTGTTTAGTTATGGTTATTTCATGTTGTTGATTGCTAGTAGTGGAACGGATCGTCATCTAACCATGCTAGGTCATGTTCATGGAACATGAACTAGCATTATGTTAAGTAGGAAAGTTACTAGATGACGAACCCTTTCATACATGAACATGAACTTATGTAAAAACGATTTTTCTTGTGAAATGGAGTTCTAAACTAGTAGATCTAAAGATCTACAAGTGGTATTTACGAAGAACCAAGTGTATGATGCAAATCATGTTTAAAAGCCAGATCTTTCATGACTAAAAGCATTTTTGAGAACAAACAAGTGTGTAAACACTTGTGTGACAAAAGGTTTTAACAAAGAAATATTTTCGTAATCCTTGGACTAGAAGTTGTAAACTTGCATTTTCTTTAAAAATAAGATTTCCGAGAAACTAATTTTATTTTTGGAAATAGAAAGATCTACTAAAAATATTGGAAGGTTACTACATACTTTTACACAACTTACAAGTTCATGTGTCTGCAATCTATGCATATTCTTGACTAGTTTAATGTTTGAATATGGTATATTGATGATTGGAAATTGTTGATTGAGTTTTTAAAAGAAAATGATACGCTCGTAAGTGTGGCCACCTCCAGTTACAGAGGAAACTCTGGCGAAATTTTTCCAGAAATATAACACTTGGAAAATATTTTTGCAACAACTGTTATGAATATATTCTTTTAACTTGTTTTACCAAATAAACTTCACCATGATTTTTATTACAAAATAACCAAGTGTCCGAGGTGGATTTTCGTAAATGAAACTTGTTAAATATATGCTTAGAATATATATTTTTCATAGTAACGCGTGTGTAATTTTATGATTATTTTGTGAACTACATAAATATTATTTTTAGGATAAAAATAATATTACTGGAATACACTGAACAGTAACGACTCGAAAATAATACCAACGCCTTCACAAATAAATATTTAAGTTACACCGGTATTATTATTACCACCCGAACGCTAAAATGTAAATTATGCGTTTTCAAGAAAAATACTCTTAAATGCGTATTTTGATAAAAGTATTATTTTGAAAATTACACGAAGCAAAATATAATATTTTTGGGAGAAATATTTATATTTTGGAGATAGAAAGTTTTAGACAAAGAATTAAAATATATTTTATTAAGTGAGACTTAATAATATATTTTGAAATTATATAAACGCACATGTATTAAAACCCCCATCCTTGGGAAGGAATATAATTAATACATAATTAAGAAGTGTAAACACGAAATAGTTGTCTAACTATTTCCCAAAAACGTTAAACCTTAAGCCAAGGCACGGGCGTCCGTCTAATAGAAGTTAGTACGTGTAGGTCGTTACGCAGCAGGTTGACTGGGAGATA
Organism: Helianthus annuus; assembly: GCF_002127325.2. Taxonomy (NCBI): domain Eukaryota; kingdom Viridiplantae; phylum Streptophyta; class Magnoliopsida; order Asterales; family Asteraceae; genus Helianthus; species Helianthus annuus. The sequence goes on from NC_035446.2 coordinate 62,697,356, forward strand.
CTATTTCGAGACGCACTTCAGTGAGTTCATGTCCCCCTTTTCTCTTAACTGTTTTCAGTTTTTATACTTCGGGGGTGAAATACATGTTACTATGATTACGAATACTTTTTACATGGTATGGTTAGCGTAAGGAGAGTTACTACTTAGATCATGTGAGTGGGTAAGCGGGAACTGGAGGCCATTAATCCTCATTGTAGGACCGAGGGTCTTTAGCGGTAGATCTATCTGGGTGTAGCGAGCCCAGCCCCAGGCCCAACAGTACGGACCTCGGGGTGGCTTGGTACCCGACGCAAAAATCTGCTAGGTTTGAGTCTTCCTACTGCACTTCACACATATCAATGGCCTTGCAAACCGTTGGTGATCTCTTTATTTCCTTATTTGCTACATACTAGGGATTTTTATATTACAAAGGTTTTACATACTCACTTACACATGAACTCACTCAACATTTTTGTTGATTTTTCCAACTTACATGTATTTCAGGGAATAAGGATCTGGCACGGTATGCTACGTTTTCACGCTGCGTAAGAGTTATGGGATCATCCAAGTTTAGGGGTTGTGGCTTTTACCTGGACGAGTCACGGTTCTTAAACTGCGTTTATTTCATGTTTGTGTTTATGTCTCATGAACAATGCTTTTATTTTGTTGGGTTGTAATCTCAGTGCATGTGTCGACATTTTAAAACTATGTTGTAGTACTTTTATTTTAAAACATGAACCAATGGATGATCTGCACGGTTTTACTTTCATATAGCTTTGTTGTGATTAAGCTATGGTATTAAGAAGTCACACCAAATTAACCCACGCTTCCGCAAAGCCAGGGTGTGACAGCTTGGTATCAGCGCTTTGATCATAGCGAACTAGGATTCCTTCTCGAGTCTAGACTATGATCACTAGGGCTCTCACGAAAACATTTTTACACTGCATACACTACGTCCAGATCCTGAGTATAAAATGTTTTTAAATTTATGGCTCAGTCTGGGAGGCTGAGGGGCTAGCCTAGTGGGACTAGGAGGCTCAGTCTGGGAGGCTGAGGGAGTTGTCTAGTGGGACTAGGGAGTCAGTCTGGGAGGCTGGGAGAATTGTCTAGTGGGACTAGGGAGTCAGTCTGAGAGGCTGGGAGAATTGTCTAGTGGGACTAGGGAGTCAGTCTGAGAGGCTGGGAGGATTGTCTAGTGGGACTAGGAGGTTCAGTCTGGGAGGCTGGGAGGTTAGACTAGTGGGACTAGGGGAACTATTTGAATGCTTATTGGTGACTAACATGTTTATTTGACTATATGATTGATTATTTGTGCATATGTGTGCTTGTGTTACAGACGACATGTCTTCATCTGGTACTGGAGAGTCGGACACTACAGACCCTATGCCTATAGTATCAGACGACATAGTTTCATTAGAGCACGAGGTGTATACTTCAGATACTACCAGGACGGACGGCGATGACTTCCAGCCCTTTGCGCTGCCGGATGTCGTAGTAGAGCCTGCTGATGGCCATCTTGTTGGGGATTTGCCGCTCGCGGTGATCCCTGCCCCTGTGCCTCTTGCAGCTTATCCTATTGTTGATATGCCCCTCGACGTAGTCTCTGACGACGACGTCGATCTATTCGAGGAGGATGACTTTGAGGGCGAGGCCCATATTGCTGCTGGTGATCTCCTACTTCTTGCTGATGCTCCTGCAGAGGAGGCACCCGTCTATTCACCTGTCCCAGACTCCTATGAGTCTATGGCATCCGCACCTTCACACGCGCAGGGAGTGCAGCACCATTCGCATGACACAGACCCTGATATGGCATCATCCGCTGCACCTGCCCCTGCTCCTAGCTTTGAGTTCGGTCATGACATTGATGACGATTCGGGTCCTGTTTTTCCACCTGGCTTTGATCCCGATCATGACTTGAGTTTATTCATTTAGACCAGCCTATAGAGGATCCTGTAGCCCCTGTTGATCCCTTGTTTGTAGATCCAGCTGATGTTGAGATGGAGTTTGTTGATCCGGAGCCCGCTGTGGCCCTTGAGCCAGTTGTTGCTCCTGACCCCGCATTTGAGCATGACCCTGATCATGCCGATGCACCTGCTGTTGCTCCTTTGGTTGATGATGTACCTGTTGATGATCATCCTATTGTTGTTCCACAGTTGGTGGATGATCATGTTTCTATTGATGCTCATGTTGATGCTCAACATGTTGCTGACTTTCCTGCTGATCCTGTTGTTGCGCCTCTTCCTGATCCAGTGCCGGTGATATTCGACCGTGCACCTTTCGCGACCCATATTGATCCACGATACGCGCACACCCACAACGGGTGGATAGACGATGATGATGACTTTCCACCTTTTGTGGTACTAGTTACACCCGTTTCAGCCCCTGTCTCAGTTCCTATTGATGATCCTTTGATTCCTACACATACTACAGATATTCACCGCACCGACTTACCTGTTACATTTCTTCAGGACATCCCTCCGCCACGTCCTGGAGAGGGTTCATCTCGTCAACCATTTGGTCATGTACCTTTCATGTCAGGAGGAGATCAGTTTGTACCCCAGATTTCTCATCCTACTTTTGTTCCCCCTGTTACACCATCTGCTATACCATCTTTCGCTCCATCTAGTGAGCCGTTCCTCTGGACTTCGCCACCCATTATGCCACCATCTGATCCTTATCATCCTTATCACATGGGGTACTCTACAGAAGATATTCTCAGGTCTTTCATGATACAACAGGAGGCGCTGACCCGTCGCGTGCAGGAGCTGGAGAGAGCTCAGCGACATCCGTGCCAGTGCCAGACTCCACCTGCGGTATCTCACCCTCCACGTCCACTTTCACCAGATTCTGCCGCTCGTTTTTGGACTCCTGAGCAGCAGATAGCATATCTGATGCGTTCTCATCGCGCTATGGAGGTGGATTGGCTTCATATGAGACGTTTGTTCTTTTCTCATTTTCCCCCTCCTCCACCACCATCAGCTTAGGCTATTTTGTACGACACGGGTAGACTGCTGATGAGAGGATCGCGATTGCATAGATTGCACAGCGTTTGGGAGACTGCATTTTGATTATGACTTTTGTCGTTTTGTATATTGGTTGTTGTTGACATTGATTTGATAGTTTTGGACTAGGGCAATGTGGCCCTTAGTGATGGATGTTGTATGATACAGTTATGTACATGTAAACATTACATTGTGGTCTTGATTTATGACAGTGCAATCGTAGTATTCTCATCATATGTGATGTTTGATTGATTGTTTATGACATGAGATGTTATGCGTTGATATTATTGTTACATACGTATACCCTTACTTACTATGACCTGACCAACGTGAACCATCTTTTAGAAGATGCCTCCAAGACGCCAGACACGCATGCCTACCAACGAGGCAGAACTTCAACAGGTCATCGCTGCCGCCATTGCGCAGTACGCAACCTCACAAGGAGGAACTAGCGGGAGTAATTCACAAAACAACGGCAATAACAATCCACCTCATGGTAATGATAAGTCGTTGAGACATGCTACGATACATTTGGATATCTTTAGCGCGTTCGCTAATACCATATGTATATTTTAACGTATGTGCAGGCTGCACTTACAAGCAGTTCCTTGACTGCAAGCCTGTAAACTTTGACGGCACCGGAGGTGCTGTTGCTTTTGTCAGATGGGCCGAAAAGACTGAGTCTGTACTTCGAATGAGCAAGTGCACTCCAGACCAACAAGTGACTTACATTTCTGGGCTATTCCTGGACGGAGCCCTGTCCTGGTGGAACTTATAAGTACAAACCCTTGGTGAAGCCGCAGCTTACGCAATGACATGGACTGAGCTGAAAGAGCTCATGCGAAGGAAGTATTGTTCACGCGCCGAAATTCAAAAGTTGGAAACTGAGTTTTGGCATCTGAAGATGGAAGGACCCAAAATCGCGGAGTATGTTCAAAGGTTTCACAACCTGTCTCATGTGGTACCTTACATGGTTACACCGGAATTCAAGCGAATCGAGCGCTTTATTTGGGGTCTAGCTCCACAGATCAAGAGTATGGTCACTACTTCAAAGCCTGCGTCAATCACCGAGGCAATCGATTTGAGCGTAGCTCTTACTAAGGAAGCCATCCGCTTAAACAAGTTTTCAAATGTTGAGCCAAAGAAGAAGGAGACTCACGTAGAGTCATCTGGCAAGAACAAAAGAAAGTTCTTGAACTTCAAACAAGGAACAAGCGGTGATGGTAAGAAAGGAGAATCAAGCACACCGGTCCAAGCTGCAACCAGTGCTGGAAAGAAAGGAAAGGGTTATATGGGTACGCACCCCAAGTGTAACACCTGCCAGCGTCACCATTCTGGCCGGTGTGGGCCAAGAGTATGCGAAGCTTGAGGAAAAGCTGGACATTTTGTAACACCCCCAAAATCCCACTAACGGAAATCCCGCGAGGCGTGTTACGCATCAGAGTTCGAGCCACCAATCACATTGAACCAATAGTAAATACTCAAATAAAACATAACATCAAATCCCAAAGTGTTGTGTAGCGGAAGCATTTAATAAATCCTTTAGCAATTGTTTCATAATAATAATTAAACCAATGTATCACGTGTAAATTAATCCATGAGTCTCGATCCATGACCACTCCAGCATTCCCAGATAGCAAGTCCATATTCCAAGTGCTAATGACCTACAAGCATGCAAACAAGTGTGTCAGACTACGTTGGTGAGTTCAAGGTTTGTACATGAGTTGTGTTACCAGATATATGTTAATACGATTCACTGTTGTGTTACGTTGTTGCTCACGTTAGATTACCCTAGGGACAACGCCCTTACGTAACCGAGGAGTGTGCCTCTTAGCAACCCACTATGTTGTTCAGTTAGTTACCCTAGGGAAACCGCCCTTACGTAACCGAGGAGTGTGCCTCTAAACAACCATAGTGAAACCCAGATAATTAGTACCTAATAGCGCTATCAACTAATTACCCCCATTGCCCTCCAGGCAATGACCAAAACCGATTAAGTTGTTTACCCAATGTTTCCCGTCCAAATGTTTACTAGTTGTCCCAAACCACCGGGACGCATGCTTGAGAAAATGCAATGAACTCACCTGGGGTTGCTCGGTATGATTCACACAGTTCAATTAAGTTATAGAGCGATTAACCACGTCCTACCATAGTTATTATGCGGGTCAGATTCGTATACAAGTAGTGCACGTATGTTCCATTCATATTGTAACAGATTGTGCAAATATTCGACATCACAGATTAGCGTAAACAATCACGTAAACAAGCAGAGTCCAAGTATCTGGCCCAATCTGTTGGGCTCGTAACAGTGTGCAGGCCCAATAACAAAGTGTTCGTGTAAAAGGGCCTCGAGTCGCAACGAAGGAGGTTCCGAGTCGCAACGGGACTCGCAACTGTGGTTCCGGCTTGTCATGGTCCGGTTTCGAGTCGCAACCTGACTCGCAACCGTGGTTTCGGCTCGTGCGGTTTGTGCCGGGAAGGTGTGGTCTCGAGTCGCAACGGGACTTGCAACCGTGTGTGGTTTCGAGTCGCAACGGGTGATTCCGACTCGCAATCGGTGTCGCAACGGTGCATGTAACAACTTTCCATGATTACACAGCAACAATCATTCCGTAAATCCAGCTAACAACTTATCAGTTTCACAAATCGGATCAAACACCATGTTTAGAAATTTTACATATTCAAATCATCATCAACAAGAACAGTAATTCAATATCAACATAATATGCAACCGGATCATTTGATTAACAATTATACGGCTCTAAATTAATGACATGTAACCCGAATCATGGCAACCTATGTTTAACATAAACACGTCCGATTTAACAAGAATATTATCATTATCATCAACATCATCAAATACCCTCCGAATCAATTATATGGCAGTCGATTATCAATTCACAAGAACATCACACAATGCATACAAGTGGGCCGATTATTAGCACATAATCCATTTAACAACATACACAGTCAATCATGAAACAATCGTTAAGCACACTAACCGGTTGATGATGGTAAGAGGGTGATCCGAACAAGAATGCTCCTTGGTGCCGTCGGGTTTCAAGCAAACGAGAGAGAGAGAGAGAGGTCTAGGGTTTCTTGTGTGAGAATGATCTTGCCAAAGTGTGCAAAGGTTACTAACACCCTAGTTGTTAAACAATCAAAGAGGGATGGGCCGAACCCCCACTTGGGTTGCCCCTTGGTTCCGATTACAAGGTTTACGGCCCAAATGGCTTTGTGTGATTGATCCATGTCGTGTGGGTTTAGTTCAAGCAACATACGTATAAGCATTTAATTCGTAACATACAATAGCAACACATATCACGTAAACATGCATTTAATCAATTAGAGTAACTCGCGTAACATTACAAGATAGGTCTAAAGTACGAGTTGTCACAGTATCCCCAACTAAAAAGAAATTTCGTCCCGAAATTTGGTACGCACTCACTGAGAAAGCTAGATAAGTTAGAACTAGGTAGGTTATATCGTTTGCTGGTTTTCCTGGGGTGTCACATCCTCCCCAACTTGAATGGGAATTTCGTCCCGAAATTCACTAGTTGCGTCAACACTAGGTTCACTAGGTTTTGACTGGTCTTCGGGGAACAGATGTGGGTACTTAAGTTTCATCTGGTCCTCGCGTTCCCATGTGAACTCTGGACCACGTCTTGAGTTCCAACGAACTCTCACAATCGGTATACGGCTGTGTTTACGAACTTTAACTTCCCGGTCCATAATCTCAATTGGTTCTTCGATAAACTGCAATTTGTCATCTATCTTTAGCTCTTGGAATGGTACTACTAGTGTTTCATCAACCAAACACTTCTTTAGCTGTGATACGTGAAATACATCATGGACATTACCCAACTCAGCCGGTAATTCCAACCTGTAGGCCACCTTTCCAATCCGTTCCACAATTTTGAAGGGTCCTACATAACGAGGGTTTAATTTGCCGCGTTTCCCAAAACGCACCACACCCTTCCAGGGTGAAACCTTTAACATAACACGGTCATTAACTTCAAATTCCAGTGGTTTACTACGCTTGTCAGCGTAGCTTTTCTGACGATCGCGGGCTGCGGCCATACGGTTTCTGATCTGCACGATGCTTTCTGATGCTTCAAGGACAAACTCAGGTCCTGTGATCTGGCTGTCACCCACCTCATGCCAACAGAGAGGTGAGCGACATTTCCGTCCATACAGTGCTTCGAACGGAGCTGCCTTAATGCTTGAATGGTAGCTGTTGTTGTAGGAGAATTCTATCAACGGTAGGTGCTTCTCCCATCCCTTTCCAAAGTCGAGTACGCATGCTCGAAGCATATCTTCGAGGGTTTGGATGGTGCGCTCGCTTTGACCATCCGTCTGTGGGTGGTAAGCGGTACTCATGTCGAGTTGGGAACCAAACGATTTATGCATTGACTGCCATAATTCTGAAGTGAAACGCGGATCACGGTCTGAGATGATAGAAGTTGGCACCCCATGCCTAGAGACCACTTCCTTAAGGTAGATTGCTGCCAATTGAGAAAACTTGTCTGTTTCCTTGATTGCTAGGAAGTGTGCTGATTTCGTGAGGCGATCAACAATCACCCAAATAGTGTCATTCCCAGCTTGAGTTCTTGGTAGTCCTGTCACGAAATCCATAGCGATCTGTTCCCACTTCCATGTGGGTATCTCTGGTTGCTGCAGTAGACCTGAGGGCTTTTGATGTTCTGCTTTGACTTTAGCACAAGTCAAACATTTGCTGACGTAGGTCGCTATATGAGCCTTCATGCTGGGCCACCAGTAGGTAGTTTTCAAGTCGTGGTACATCTTATCTGATCCAGGATGTACAGAGTAGCGTGACTTATGTGCTTCTTCCATTACAAGTTCCCGTAAGTTGCCAAAGAATGGGACCCAAATGCGTCCGGTTACGTAGTAAGCGCCGTCTCCCTTCTGTTCTAGTCGTTGTCTCGAGCCACGTAAAGCTTCAGCTCGAACGTTCTCTGGTTTCAACGCTTCCAACTGAGCGTCTCGTATCTGGGAAGGGAGGTTGGACTGAATCGTGAGTTGCAATGCTCGCACACGTCTAGGTGCATTATCCTTTCTGCTGAGGGCGTCAGCTACAACGTTCGCCTTGCCCGGATGATACTTGATGGCACATTCATAATCGTTTAATAACTCCACCCATCGTCGTTGTCGCATATTCAACTCTTTCTGGTCAAAGATGTGCTGGAGACTCCTATGGTCGGTGTAGATGGTGCATTTGGTACCGTACAGATAGTGCCTCCAAATCTTCAACGCAAATACCACCGCTCCTAACTCTAAGTCGTGCGTCGTGTAGTTCTTCTCGTGTACCTTCAGCTGACGAGAAGCATAAGCTATTACCTTCTCGCGTTGCATCAACACGCAACCGAGACCCTGAATTGACACGTCACAATATACCACAAAATCTTCGGTTCCCTCTGGTAGTGACAGAATCGGTGCACTGCAAAGCTTCTGTTTTAACAATTGGAAGGCCTCTTCCTGCTTCGTTCCCCAAAAGTACGCCGTGTTCTTCTGTGTCAGTAGGGTGAGGGGTTGCGCGATTTTCGAGAAATCTTTAATGAACCTACGATAATACCCTGCGAGACCAAGAAATTGCCGCACTTCAGACGGAGTCTTTGGTGCTGCCCAATTCTTAACTGCATCCACCTTTGCAGGATCCACATGTATCCCTTTCTCGTTAACAACGTGCCCAAGGAAATGCACTTCTCGAATCCAGAAGTCGCACTTAGAAAACTTCGCATACAGTTGTTCCCTTCTCAAAAGTTCCAAGATGAGACGTAGGTGACGCTCGTGATCTTCCTTGTTCTTGGAATAAACTAAGATATCATCAATAAACACTATAACGAACTCGTCAAGATATGGCTTGCATACGCGGTTCATGAGATCCATAAAAACCGCTGGTGCATTAGTCAATCCAAACGGCATGACCAAAAACTCATAGTGTCCGTAGCGCGTTCGAAAAGCTGTCTTGGGAACATCCTCTTCCCTAACCCTTACCTGGTGATAACCTGATCTTAAGTCGATCTTGGAATAGAAACTTGACCCTTGCAACTGGTCGAACAAGTCGTCGATGCGTGGTAATGGATAGCGGTTCTTAATGGTCACCTTGTTGAGCTCTCGATAGTCGATACACATACGGAATGACCCGTCCTTTTTCTTTACGAACAAAACTGGGGCTCTCCAAGGCGAAGAACTGGGTCGAATAAAGCCCCTGTCCAACAACTCCTGCAGTTGATTAGACAGTTCCTGTAACTCTCCTGGTGCTAACCGGTAAGGAGCTCGAGCAATTGGAGCCGCTCCCGGTGCAAGGTCAATCTGAAATTCTACTTGACGGTGAGGAGGTAACCCTGGTAGCTCCTCTGGAAATACATCAGCGAATTCTCGCACCACTGGTAGATCCTCAATCTTACTCTCTTCAGACTGAGCGTTGGTAACTAACGCTAACATTGCTGGGTACCCCTTTTGTAGATACTGTTGTGCACGCATGGCCGTGATAATCCCAACCATCGTCCCACTACGATGCCCCTGAACTAACAGTGACTCCCTGTCAGGGAGAGGGATACGCACAATCTTCTCTTTACACAAAATTTCTGCTTGGTGCTTGGACAACCAATCCATGCCTACCACTATATCGAAACTACCGCGTGTAACGGGAAGGAAGTCAATATCAAACACCTGACCCACGAGATCTAGTTTGCACCCGAAAAGGACGTTCGAGGCTTCTATCGTTTTACCATCTGCTAGTTCTACTACCTGTTTAACTTCTAAAGGTGTTGGGGTTATCCCTAATCGTTGACTAAACTCTAGGGACACATAACTCCAATCGGCACCCGAATCAAATAATACAGAAGCAATACGATCATTAACAGGAAACGTACCAGTTACAACGTTGCCGTCATTCCTGGCATCCCCTGCTCCAAGCTGAAACACTCTGCCCCGAGCACCATTACCCCCGTTGTTGCCGTTGTTGTTGTTGTTGTTGTTCCCAGCATTGTTATTATTCGGGCGGTTGTTGTCGTTAGCGTTCTGGTTTAACTGAGGGCAGTCCCGCTTAAAGTGACCCTCGTCACCACACTGAAAGCACCCCTTCCTGAAACCCTGGTTCTGCTGGGGTGGTTGTCCCTGTTGTATCTGATTCTGCTGGTTTTGTTGCTGCTGGTGTTTGGGTTGTGAGGTTCTACAATCCCTGGCCTCATGGCCTGGCTTACCACACTTGTTACACGTCCGACCACACGGCCCCCAATGATGATAGCCACATTTGTTACACCGTGGCTTTCTCCCTGCATAAGAACCCTGGCTATGGCCACTTCCCTGGCCTTGATTGACAGAAGACGACTGGCTGATGTTGCGGTTGCTGTTGTCTGGCCTTTTCTGAGTCTGGCCAGCACTGGATGCTTTGTCATAATCACCCCACTTCCGCTTGTTATCATTAGCGGACGCAGTGGCAGTGGGTGTAGCAGCAGCAGCGGCCGAGATACGCGGAGGTAACGAATCGTTTTCCACCTCTTGGTCCACAATCTTATGAGTCAGACGAACGATCTGTGTCAAATCATTGAGATGGGCTGCAGTGACCAAGCTCTTCACACGCGGGGGCAACCCTTTGATGAATAACTCGATCCTCCGAGACATAGGCCGGGACAAGTTCGGGCACATGTCGGCCAGTTCATACGATCGCTTCACATACGCTTCGACTTCAGATCCAACCATCTTCAAGTCGTAGTATTCGTTTTCCAACTTCTGGACTTCATCCCGAGGACAGTACTCCTCCCTGATCAGTTCTTTAAAGTCTTCCCAAGTTGTGGCATTCGCTGCCTCGATGCCCAACAACTGTACCTGGGCGTTCCACCACGTTAGGGCACCATCTGCCAAGGTACCCGCAGCATATTTCACCCTGTCCCCAGCGGGACAGTTACAGATAGCAAACACAGACTCTGCTTTCTCGAACCATCTTAGAAGTCCCACAGCCCCTTCAGTCCCGGTGAAGGTCTGTGGCTTGTAGTCCATAAACATTTTGAACGTACACGCAGGCTGGTTAGGTTGAGGTTGCGCTTGTTGACCTAAATAACGGGAGGAAACACATTATAGGAATGAAAAGACGTGTACGTGGTATAAGAGTAAAAAGTACTTGGTACACTCCGTACCAGCTTGATAGGCTGCTAAAGCCTCAGCCACGCGGGTATTGATTAGGTCATTCAACTCAGCCTGAGTCATGTTGATGTTGCCACGTCCGTGTCCTCGTCCAATCATGTTTCTATAGTTGGGAATAAACCGATTTAGAAATCGAAACGAGGTGGAAGTCAGGTGTCATACAGATATCTATATGCTACCAAGTTTACACATAGTAAGACAGAACCCTTCTCACGCTCGATAAGTCTCACTGGGACTTGCATGCACCCTGCGTTATTATTAAGTGTGCACCCATAATAATAAGGCAATTTGCATGCTTATCTCAGTGCCCCTTAGCTTGCGCTCAAAGTTTCTTCCGTTCAAACAACACAACAGGTGGTATCACAAGTCTATGGTTCATATGAGTCGATGAGTAGTGTCACACTATCCACTCATTATAGTATTAAATGTGTCAGTTCCTATACGTTGTGAGTGTGTGACTGCTAAGCTAGTAATGTATAAAGGGAGAGACGAACCTTGCAATCTGGAGCTGAGTGTCATGATCGATGTTCGAAGACGTTCGGTTATAGTCTGGTTTTACAAAACGTTTTAAAACCTAGTTCACTATAACCAGTGGCTCTGATACCAACTGTAACACCCCCAAAATCCCACTAACGGAAATCCCGCGAGGCGTGTTACGCATCAGAGTTCGAGCCACCAATCACATTGAACCAATAGTAAATACTCAAATAAAACATAACATCAAATCCCAAAGTGTTGTGTAGCGGAAGCATTTAATAAATCGTTTAGCAATTGTTTCATAATAATAATTAAACCAATGTATCACGTGTAAATTAATCCATGAGTCTCGATCCATGACCACTCCAGCATTCCCAGATAGCAAGTCCATATTCCAAGTGCTAATGACCTACAAGCATGCAAACAAGTGTGTCAGACTACGCTGGTGAGTTCAAGGTTTGTACATGAGTTGTGTTACCAGATATATGTTGATACGATTCACTGTTGTGTTACGTTGTTGCTCACGTTAGATTACCCTAGGGACAACGCCCTTACGTAACCGAGGAGTGTGCCTCTTAGCAACCCACTATGTTGTTCAGTTAGTTACCCTAGGGAAACCGCCCTTACGTAACCGAGGAGTGTGCCTCTAAACAACCATAGTGAAACCCAGATAATTAGTACCTAATAGCGCTATCAACTAATTACCCCCATTGCCCTCCAGGCAATGACCAAAACCGATTAAGTTGTTTACCCAATGTTTCCCGTCCAAATGTTTACTAGTTGTCCCAAACCACCGGGACGCATGCTTGAGAAAATGCAATGAACTCACCTGGGGTTGCTCGGTATGATTCACACAGTTCAATTAAGTTATAGAGCGATTAACCACGTCCTACCATAGTTATTATGCGGGTCAGATTCGTATACAAGTAGTGCACGTATGTTCCATTCATATTGTAACAGATTGTGCAAATATTCGACATCACAGATTAGCGTAAACAATCACGTAAACAAGCAGAGTCCAAGTATCTGGCCCAATCTGTTGGGCTCGTAACAGTGTGCAGGCCCAATAACAAAGTGTTCGTGTAAAAGGGCCTCGAGTCGCAACGAAGGAGGTTCCGAGTCGCAACGGGACTCGCAACTGTGGTTCCGGCTTGTCATGGTCCGGTTTCGAGTCGCAACCTGACTCGCAACCGTGGTTTCGGCTCGTGCGGTTTGTGCCGGGAAGGTGTGGTCTCGAGTCGCAACGGGACTCGCAACCGTGTGTGGTTTCGAGTCGCAACGGGTGATTCCGACTCGCAATCGGTGTCGCAACGGTGCATGTAACAACTTTCCATGATTACACAGCAACAATCATTCCGTAAATCCAGCTAACAACTTACCAGTTTCACAAATCGGATCAAACACCATGTTTAGAAATTTTACATATTCAAATCATCATCAACAAGAACAGTAATTCAATATCAACATAATATGCAACCGGATCATTTGATTAACAATTATACGGCTCTAAATTAATGACATGTAACCCGAATCATGGCAACCTATGTTTAACATAAACACGTCCGATTTAACAAGAATATTATCATTATCATCAACATCATCAAATACCCTCCGAATCAATTATATGGCAGTCGATTATCAATTCACAAGAACATCACACAATGCATACAAGTGGGCCGATTATTAGCACATAATCCATTTAACAACATACACAGTCAATCATGAAACAATCGTTAAGCACACTAACCGGTTGATGATGGTAAGAGGGTGATCCGAACAAGAATGCTCCTTGGTGCCGTCGGGTTTCAAGCAAACGAGAGAGAGAGAGAGAGAGGTCTAGGGTTTCTTGTGTGAGAATGATCTTGCCAAAGTGTGCAAAGGTTACTAACACCCTAGTTGTTAAACAATCAAAGAGGGATGGGCCGAACCCCCACTTGGGTTGCCCCTTGGTTCCGATTACAAGGTTTACGGCCCAAATGGCTTTGTGTGATTGATCCATGTCGTGTGGGTTTAGTTCAAGCAACATACGTATAAGCATTTAATTCGTAACATACAATAGCAACACATATCACGTAAACATGCATTTAATCAATTAGAGTAACTCGCGTAACATTACAAGATAGGTCTAAAGTACGAGTTGTCACACATTTGAAGGATAACTGTTGGGCTATTGCTGGCCGGGGAGGCCAAGGAGGTTTTGGAAATAGAAACAATAATCGTGGTGGAAATGGAAATCGTGCACAAGGAAATAACGGAGGAAATGGAAACCGAGGCAACAACGCGAATCAAACGGGTAATGCGAACCGAAACAACAATACACAAGCTGGGAATGGAGGTGGAAACGGGCAGAAACTTGGCTGTTTTAACTGTGGTGACATTGGACACTTTAAGAGAAACTGCCCGGAAGTGAACCAAGCACGGGGAAGAGTCTTTAACATCGAAGCGAGGGAAGCGCGCCAGGATCCAAATGTTGTTACTGATACGTTCCCTATAAACCAACGCTTTGCATCCGTTTTATTTGATACTGGTGCCGATTATAACTTCGTGTCGTTAGAATTTAAGAATATGCTTGGGTTAGCCGCTAGTAAATTAGAGCGCGCCAGGATCCAAATGTTGTTACTGATACGTTCCCTATAAACCAACGCTTTGCATCCGTTTTATTTGATACTGGTGCCGATTATAGCTTCGTGTCGTTAGAATTTAAGAATATGCTTGGGTTAGCCGCTAGTAAATTAGACATCCCATACTCAATCGAATTGGCGAATGGAAAGTTAGTAGAAGCCAATGAAGTGGTCATAGGTTTTGTAATCGAGTTGGGAGAGCGTGAGTTTACTTTGGATCTACTGCCGGTCAAGTTGGGAAGCTTCGACGTGGTAGTAGGAATGGATTGATTGTCAAGCAACAAGGCTGAGATTGTCTGCCATGAAAAGATCATTCGCATCCCAACCGAAGATGGTGAAACAATTGTGGTTCATGGGGAGAAGCGCGATACGCCTTTAAGAATCATCAGCTGCCTGAAAGCCCGTAAGTGTTTACAGAAGGGATGTGCTGCCTTCCTGGCACACATCATGGATAAGAAAGCTGCTGAGCCAAAGATCGAAGACATCCCTGTTGTAAAGGAATATCCGGAAGTCTTCCCAGAGGACTTGCCAGGATTGCCACCCCAAAGGCAAGTGGAATTCCACATTGACTTAGTTCCAGGCGCCGCACCTGTGGCTAAGGCACCTTATCGACTTGCCCTATCAGAGATACAGGAATTGTCGACACAACTCCAAGAGTTGTTAGACAAAGGATTTATCAGACCAAGCTTCTCACCTTGGGGAGCTCCGGTCCTGTTTGTTAAGAAGAAAGATGGTAGTTTTCGTATGTGCGTTAACTACCGGGAGTTGAACAAGTTAACTATCAAGAATAGATATCCTCTACCAAGGATTGATGATCTATTTGACCAGCTGCAAGGTTCAAGCTTTTACTCTAAGATCGATCTGCAATCAGGTTACCATCAGCTAAGGATACAAGAGGAAAGTATCCCGAAGACAGCCTTTAGGACTCGCTATGGACATTACGAGTTCCTAGTTATGCCGTTTGGGTTGACAAACGCACCTGCAGTTTTTATGGATTTGATGAATAGAGTTTGTAAAACGTATCTCGACAAGTTCGTGATTGTGTTCATAGAAGATATTTTGATTTATTCGAAGACGAAGAATGAACACGAGCAACACTTAAGAGCTATTTTGGAGTTGCTGAAAAAGGAACAGTTGTATGCCAAATTCTCTAAGTGCGAGTTTTGGCTACGCGAAGTCCAATTCCTTGGACATGTGGTTAATGGGGACAGAATCCACGTGGACCCCACCAAGATTGAGGCGATAAAGAATTGGGAGACTCCAAAGACGCCAACCGAGCTGGCTACTACCGAAGGTTCATCGAGGATTTTTCAAAAATTGCTCAACCACTAACACTCCTTACGCAGAAAGATAAGAAGTTTGATTGGGGAATCAAACAGGAAGAAGCATTTTAGTTGCTAAAAGACAAGCTCTGCAATGCGCCAATCTTAGCACTACCAGAAGGTACATATGATTTTGTGTTATATTCTGACGCCTCGCGTCAAGGATTGGGTTGCGTGTTGATGCAGCGCCAGAAAGTTATAGCTTACGCATCGCGCCAACTGAAGGTACATGAAAAGAACTATACCACGCATGACTTGGAACTAGGCGCAGTGATATTTGCATTGAAGGTCTGGAGACATTATCTATATGGTATGAAATGTACAATCTTCACAGACCATAAAAGTCTGCAGCACATATTCAACCAGAAAGAGCTGAATATGAGACAAAGACGTTGGGTCGAGTTGTTGAACGATTACGACTGCGAAATCAAGTACCATCCAGGGAAGGCGAATGTGGTCGCCGATGCCCTAAGTCGAAAAGAGAGGATCAAGCCCATAAGGGTTAGGGCTTTGGAGATGATTATCCAAACAGATCTTTCACTGCGCATTCGTGCCGCGCAGAAAGAGGCGTTGAAAGAATGAAACATTGGAGAAGAGTATCTCCGTGGGATGGAGAAGCAGTTAATAACAAATGAGGAAGGGACGTTATGTTTTATGAAAAGGATTTGGGTTCCTCTGTTTGGTGGATTAAGAAGGGTTATTTTTGATGAAGCTCACAAATCACAGTACTCTATCCATCCAGGAGCGGATAAGATGTACCAAGAGCTTAAAGATTATTATTGGGGGCCTAGGATGAAAGGCGACGTTGCTATTTACGTGAGCAAGTGTTTAACGTGCGCCAAAGTAAAAGCGGAATACTAGAAGCCTTCAGGACTTCTGCAACAACCTGAGATTCCCAAGTGGAAATGGGAACAAATTTCCATGGATTTTATAACTAAGTTGCCAAGAACGCCAAGAGGTCATGACACTATTTGGGTAATAGTGGACCGATTAACGAAATCAGCGCACTTCTTACTCATCAGAGAGAAAGATAACACGAGCAAATTGGCTGAAATTTAGAGAAATCGTTGCACGTCATGGAGTGCCTCTCTCGATCATCTCTGATAGAGACGGAAGGTTCGTATCAAGGATTTGGCAATCCTTCCAAGAAGCTTTTAGCTCACAACTGAATCTGAGCACTGCATTTCACCCACAGACCGATGGACAAAGCGAACGAACGATACAGACTTTGGAAGATATGCTGAGAGCATGTGTTATGGATTTGGGTGGTAGCTGGGATAAACATTTACCATTGGTCGAGTTTTCATATAACAACAGCTATCACACTAGTATTGGTGCCGTGCCATATGAAGCCCTGTATGGACGTAAGTGCAGGTCACCGCTTTGTTGGTCAGACGCTGGTGATAGACAATTGGTTGGTACTGATGTGGTCCAGGAAACCACAGATAAGATAGCATAGATCCGAGATCGCATCAAGGCAGCTCGCGATCGACAAAAATGCTATGCGGACCGAAGAAGGAAACCTCTAGAGTTTGAGGTAGGTGATATGGTATTATTAAAGGTATCACCCTGGAAGGGTGTGGCACGCTTCGGGAAATGTGGAAAGTTGAATCCGCGGTATATTGGTCCATTCAAGATTATGGAAAGAATTGGGTTAGTAGCATACAAGTTGGATTTACCTGCCGAGCTGAATGGTGTTCACGATACATTTCATGTATCAAATCTGAAAAAGAGTCCAACGCAAGATACTGTTGTCATTCCCGCAGACGAGATTCATATTGACGACACACTGAATTTTGTTGAAGAACCCGTTGAGGTTACGGATTGGAAGGTGAACAAAACCCGCCAGAGCAGTGTCAAACTCGTTAAGGTTCGTTGGAATGCAAGACACGGTCCAGAATACACCTGGGAGCGTGAGGACCGAATGAAAGAAAAGTACCCCCACTTATTTCCCAAGACCCCTGCAACTAGAAGCAGAGCCTAAAATTTCGGGACGAAATTTTTCTAACGGGGGGAGAATGTGACAACCCTCACCAAACCAGGTATCCGTACAAATTAATTGATATTTAATTAATGCTTAATTACTGTGCTTGCTTACTGATGCGTGCTAGTGTATATATGTTTTAGATATATATTTTAAGCCCTTTTTACACTTTTTAGCCAAGTTTTAAATTTATAAAACACGATATTTACTAACACTAAACACACATATGGGCAAGTGCACCCATCGTGGACGTAGTATAGTGTTGGTAAGATACCGAGGTCGTCCAAGGACACAAGAGCATTTAGTACCGGTTTATCCTCAACGTCTAATCAAATCAAAATGTTAGAAAAAGATTTTTAAACTAAGAAAATAAAACTAACTAAATGCTGAAAAATAAAATAAAAATAAAAACAGATAGACAAGATGAATCACTTGGATCCGACTCGTGTGTTAGTATAACCTTTGATTATTTTCGCACTTTTGCACTTGTTTAAGAGATTATCTTAGTTATTATGGTAGGCCCCTCTTTTGGAGGTGATGTTACCCTCGACTAAGTAGTCTGAGTCAGCAGGGATACAGTCCTAAATAGCCGGGTTATAGTATTAATAGTAGTTAACTTATGAGGGGATCAAAGAGTTTGGACCTCCGCCATCCAATACCTTTGGGTATTGAAGGAGGTCCTACTAAATTTGACCCAGGTCCCTTGCAGGACCTCTAAACGCTGAACAAGGGCAAGACCCTTACCAAACCGTTCCCTTAACCCCCGACCAGGTAGCCAACATACCTCCATATAGACCGTGGAGATATGAATGGTGAAAATCTTTTATTTTATATAGACAGTAAAATAATGCCAAGACACCACGAACAAACGATTAAAAAGTCATTAATACAAAACCAATTAAAAAGTGCAAAAGATTAAAAATAAAAAGTATTATACTAAACACTTGTCTTCACCAAGTGATGTAAGAGACTTAGGCAAACATGGCCTTGATTGTCAAGAACTCTTACGATCAATCTTGGATCCCGAGATGACTCACACACTCTATGATGGACAATGGATGATGGTGTTGTGATGGTGGTGGGTGGTGGATGAAGTGTGAGAGAGATGGTGTGCCAAGCGATGAGTTGCAATGAATCCAAGCACTCCTATTTATAGGCTGAACAGAGGCCTGGGCACGGCCCCGTGTCCGCTGGGCACGGCCCATTGCCTGTCTGACACTATCTCTCTTCATTAATTGTAATTCGCAATTACAATTAATGCGCCTGCAGTACTTTGGGCACGCCCCCGTGTTCACTGGGCACGGCCCCGTGGTGAGCAATAGAAGCTTCTACAGGTTGGTCTTTTCTGCTGCTTCTTGGGCACGGCCTCGTGTTCACTGAGCACGGGGCGTGTTCAGCCTTCTGTCTTCCTTGTTTTGCTTGGGAGGATGCTGTCGAGGGGTCGGGCAATCAACTTTTGTCCCTTTTCTTGTATTTGTGTTAGATTTAGCTGTCTTTTTGCTTCTTTCGTTAATTTGAGATCATTTAATCCTGAAAATACAAAAGGAAGACAAAAACACACTTTTTCCAACATTAGTACTTAAAAAGGGTTAGTTTTATGCCTCATTTGATGTAATTTATATGTTGCATTTTACACACATCAAATATCCCCACACTTGAATTTTTGCTTGTCCTCATGCAAAACTCTTTAATATGTGGCTTACACTCCCAAATGGAATGGGTAGAAGAGAAGGTTTTGGGCTTGTCATAGAGTGTCGGGATTTTCCAAGATTGTTTAGGTTTTATTTTACTTATTTACAATCCTATTAGTTAACTTATGAGGTGATCAAAGAGTTTGGACGCCCGCCATCCAATACCTTTGGGTATTGAAGGAGGTCCTACTAAATTTGACCCAGGTCCCTTGCAGGACCTCTAAACGCTGAACAAGGGCAAGACCCTTACCAAACCGTTCCCTTAACCCCCGACCAGGTAGCCAACATACCTCCATATAGACCGTGGAGATATGAATGGTGAAAATCTTTTATTTTATATAGACAGTAAAATAATGCCAAGACACCACGGACAAACGATAAGGAAGAATCACCTTCAACATAAGCAACTAGTTATTAAAGTCATTAATATAAAACCAATTAAAAAGTGCAAAAGATTAAAAATAAAAAGTATTATACTAAACACTTGTCTTCACCAAGTGATGTAAGAGACTTAGGCAAACATGGCCTTGATTGTCAAGAACTCTTACGATCAATCTTGGATCCCGAGACGACTCACACACTCTATGATGGACAATGGATGATAGTGTTGTGATGGTGGTAGGTGGTGGATGAAGTGTGAGAGAGGTGGTGTGCCAAGGAATGAGTTGCAATGAATCCAAGCACTCCTATTTATAGGCTGAACAGAGGTCTGGGCACGGCCCCGTGCCTGTCTGACACTATCTCTCTTCATTAATTGTAATTCAAAATTACAATTAATGCGCCTGCAGTACTTTGGGCACACCCCCGTGTTCACTAGGCAGGGCCCCGTGGTGAGCAATAGAAGCTTCTACAAGTTGGTCTTTTCTGCTGCTTCTTGGGCACGACCCTGTGTTCACTAAGCACGGGGCGTGTTCAGCCTTTTGTCTTCCTTGTTTTGCTTGGGAGGATGCTGTCGAGGGGTCCGGCAATCCACTTTTGTCCCTTTTCTTGTATTTGTGTTAGATTTAGCTGTCTTTTGGCTTCTTTCGATAATTTGAGCTCATTTAATCCTGAAAATACAAAAGGAAGACAAAAACACACTTTTTCCAACATTAGTACTTAAAAGGGTTAGTTTTATGCCTCATTTGATGTAATTTATATGTTGCATTTTACACACATCAAATATCCCCACACTTGAATTTTTGCTTGTCCTCATGCAAAACTCTTTAATATGTGGCTTACACTCCCAAATGGAATGGGTAGAAGAGAAGGTTTTGGGCTTGTCATAGAGTGTCGGGATTTTCCAAGATTGTTTAGGTTTTATTTTACTTATTTACAATCCTATTAGTTAACTTATGAGGTGATCAAAGAGTTTGGACGCCCGCCATCCAATACCTTTGGGTATTGAAGGAGGTCCTACTAAATTTGACCCAGGTCCCTTGCAGGACCTCTAAACGCTGAACAAGGGCAAGACCCTTACCAAACCGTTCCCTTAACCCCCGACCAGGTAGCCAACATACCTCCATATAGACCGTGGAGATATGAATGGTGAAAATCTTTTATTTTATATAGACAGTAAAATAATGCCAAGACACCACGGACAAACGATAAGGAAGAATCACCTTCAACATAAGCAACTAGTTATTAAAGTCATTAATATAAAACCAATTAAAAAGTGCAAAAGATTAAAAATAAAAAGTATTATACTAAACACTTGTCTTCACCAAGTGATGTAAGAGACTTAGGCAAACATGGCCTTGATTGTCAAGAACTCTTACGATCAATCTTGGATCCCGAGACGACTCACACACTCTATGATGGACAATGGATGATAGTGTTGTGATGGTGGTAGGTGGTGGATGAAGTGTGAGAGAGGTGGTGTGCCAAGGAATGAGTTGCAATGAATCCAAGCACTCCTATTTATAGGCTGAACAGAGGTCTGGGCACGGCCCCGTGCCTGTCTGACACTATCTCTCTTCATTAATTGTAATTCAAAATTACAATTAATGCGCCTGCAGTACTTTGGGCACACCCCCGTGTTCACTAGGCAGGGCCCCGTGGTGAGCAATAGAAGCTTCTACAAGTTGGTCTTTTCTGCTGCTTCTTGGGCACGACCCTGTGTTCACTGAGCACGGGGCGTGTTCAGCCTTTTGTCTTCCTTGTTTTGCTTGGGAGGATGCTGTCGAGGGGTCCGGCAATCCACTTTTGTCCCTTTTCTTGTATTTGTGTTAGATTTAGCTGTCTTTTGGCTTCTTTCGATAATTTGAGCTCATTTAATCCTGAAAATACAAAAGGAAGACAAAAACACACTTTTTCCAACATTAGTACTTAAAAGGGTTAGTTTTATGCCTCATTTGATGTAATTTATATGTTGCATTTTACACACATCACTTACAATTGTGGATAAACTGCTACTTAACCGATTCGGTTCCCCTAGGGAACACACACCACACATTTTGTGAATATTTTATTTGGATTGCTTAATATCTCGCCTACCATTATATGTTGGATAATTAAGTTAAATGGTCTATAAATAAGACCATAAGATTACACATTCACATAAACACAAACACTTCAAAAAAATCTCATCTCTCCTCTCCCTCTCTTTGGATCGGCCGAACCCTCACACACACCCACCATCACTTTCCAACTTTGATCTTGTTAATCCACATACATTCAAGTGTGCTAGAGTTCATACGAGGAGACCCGGTGCTTACGGATTCCCAAGGACCTCTCTACATCGCTTTTATCCACCTTGTTTTTGCTTTGATTCTTCCCTAGCCTTGAGCTAGTTGTAAGTGATTCTAAACACCCTCTTGATCTTGTTTAAAGTGTTTAATAAGAGATTTAACGGGTAAAAATCATGAACACTAAAGATCAAATCTAAAAGTCTTGTAAAAGTGATGAACAAGATGGTTAAAGAGTAAATAATGGTGTAAAACTCATGAATCTTGTTTAGTTACGGTTATTTCATGTTGTTGATTGCTAGTAGTGGAACGGATCATCATCTAACCACGCTAGGTCATTGTTTTGGTCAAAAATCACACAAGGATAATGCAACCAAACTTTATGTAAATGGGGTATGATGCTTGGTTTGTAGAAAAAGTATAGGATCACTTCAACGTGAAATATGCAAAGACACAATGATTTATACGAGGAAAAAGCCCTTGATCAATGTATGATCTCCGACATAAAAAACCTCGGGTGATGGCAACTACCGATCACCAAACTTCAATATAAGAAAAATAGTTACAACTTTGGATGATAATGAGCTGAGTACAAGGATCACTATAGTTTCGAGTGTCTAAGCGTGTGAGAATTGTGTTGTGTGTTCTTCCGAATGAGGAAGAGTGTTATATATACAAGTGTAGGTGACCTATTTTAGGTAAAAAGACTAATAATCAGCTCATTACCCCTTTAGAAATAAAAGTAAATCTAGCCTAAATTATCGCCCTTAAATCATGCCAAGTTTCCATATCCTTCACAACGTCCATCTCCGATTAAGCACATGCCATAGTTGTGAAGACGTGTCCTTTAATTGTGATGCTAAGAGCGGATCCTGCTAGTCATTCCTGCAAAACAACACTAAATTCAACGAAAGCAACTGTTAGCATGAGGATCCTATGATGGTCCGTGATCCTGATCCTGGAGGTCTGCTGAGGATCACTATCTGCCAAAGAAACATGGATCACTGGTTAGGATCACATGTGAGGATCATGTATTGTAAAAAATCCAGCCCTAACAATTGCCCCCAAAATATAAGGAGTTTATTGTAAATTAACGAGTTGTATTTTGTTTTGATCTTATCTCCAACGGGCAACTCCGAATAACTAGCCGTTACAACCGGACTAGCCGTTGCGATCATTACGTCACTGAAGTGACATCCCTGCAAATCATGATTATAAATAGGAGATAGGGTTGGGATCGATCCTCATTTAAATTCAAGATATCTTCCCTTTATAATCTCCATCGAAGGTTGATCAGGTATTCCCTTCCCTTCTCTTCTCTTTCTTTCTTCTATTACTCTGTTTTCTACTCCCCTGTTTCTATTCTCCCGCAAGGATGTTGCTCCGAAATTCTCCTCATAAGGATCACAAGAAGAGTAGTCCCCTAAAAAGCCAAGGGATCATCAAGGACTTTCCTACTGAGAGATGCTGTTACACCGATGCTCTCATTGATAGGATCCGTCACTGTTTTCCGGCGGATACCGTCTTTAAATCTTTTTCTCCTATCGCCCTAAGTGATTTTATCTCCGACACCTGGGTGGCTTTTCCTGCAATTCCGTTCTCCATAGGATATTCGTATCCTTTTCCAGCCTTCACCCAATCTTTCTTTTCCTTAACCGGCATCTCTTACATCCAAGCTATGCCGATGATCTGGAGGGTTCTGTATACCTTCGAGAGGATCATCGAGCAGAAAGGGATTGACCTAGGGATGGCGGAGTTGGCCGAGCTTTATGATCTTACCTCGTTTGGCTCTTATCGATATTTGTTGAAACGGAAAGCTGGGGAGGATCACCCTGTTTTTAAGGTTACAGAAAATGATACAAATTGGAAGCGACGCTTCTTCTTTGTCAGAAGGGATACCATCCCTTATGGGAAGGATCTGCCCAAGGAGTGGGCCACTCATGGTAGGATAGAGGATCCCCGAAGGATCACTATCAGACTTGTCTCTTATGATGAGGATCACTAATGTCTTTTTCGTCTTTTGTTGTTTTTTCAGCTATATCCGTTACTCATCTCAAGTTAACTCCTGCTGCAAGAGAGAGAGTTTTAGCTTTCAAGAAGCTTGATCCTGAGACCAGAAGTTTTCAAGTCACCATCCAAGATTCACAAGAAGTATCCTCCGCATCTGCCACTATGTCAAGTAAGTATCCTTATTAAAAAGTAAGTTATATGTAAGACTGCTTAGTTAGTAAGGGAACTTATCTTGTTTTGATTGTGTAGGTGCTGGGAAACCTGCTAAGTCTGCCTCCAAGTTCGGGATTGATGAACTTGCCAATGTCAAGTCTTCAAGAAAGAAGACCCCTGCTGCTAGTCCCTCTGCTTCTGCCCCTAAAGCTCCTATTAGGGGTAAGGGAAAGAAGAGAAAGGCTTCTGAGGATCTTCAAGGATTCCCCCTGATCCGCCGTCAGTTTCTCGACTATGTCAATGAGGTAAGGATCATTGCCCCTGTTGGTTATCCTTCTCGAGTATCCTGCTTGTGTATTCTGCCTGTATATCCTGCTTCTTTGAGGATCACCTGATCCTGAACTTACCTTTTTTTCTCTTTTGCAGAAACTTGCTGAGATTGAGACCTACCTTGGCCATGTCGAGGATCAGGAAAGCCAAATCGCCGACCTCCAACAAATGGGCGTGTTAAAGGATCTCAAGATAGCCGATCTTGAGAAGGAACTCCGGGCTACAAAGGATGAGGCTGCTCAAAGGCTGATTGACATGGATGGCGAGAAGCAGGAGATCATCCAGAATGCCAAGGTCTCTGTCGCAACTGCTATGTACAAGATACAACTACAAATGGCTGCGGAGGCTCAGGATCCTGCCTTTGACAAAAGCTCATGGGACGTGGAGGGTTGGAAGGCAAGATTGGCAGAGCTGGAGGATGAGGACGAAGCTGAGGAGATCCCAATGCTGGAGGGCGGTGACGCTGACAAGGATCAGGGTGGAGAAGCTGGTGGTGATGGAGCAGCAAAGGTGTGAGCTGCTGGATTGGGCGATGATGGATATTTCGAGACTAGGCCGGAGCCCAATTTTTTGAGTTTGGTAGTGGTTTGTTTGTGGTTGTTGATGTTTGAAACAATTATGGTTTGTAACTTGAACAATAGTTTTTAGGGTTAAGGATCATGGATCCTTTGGACAATAGGTAGGATTACAAAAGGTGGAGGGATCCTCTGTTTGGGGGATGAAGCCTTTGTGATCCTGCCGCCTTTAATTTCCTGCACCTGCTAAGACCGCATAGACAATGGGCACCCTTTGCCAACCCATGTGGACGGGCCACGTTTTGCTGGTAGAAATGTGGGTTGGCAATTTTGACAACTTTTTGAAAGGGTTTAAGATCCTTTTGTTAATAATATAACTTTAATCTTTCTGGCTTATCTCGTGTTGTTATCCTTTATTTATCTTCTTATTTTCCAGTTTTTAGAAACATATTTGTTAGAGTAACAGGAGTTGAGCAAACCATGTTTAATAAATTTAGGATATGATCCTAGATCAAATATCCTATCATTGAAAATTTTCAAGGATCATAGTTTTAGTTGTCAAAGTGTACGGGTTGTTTAGTATAATCAAAATAGTCAAGGATCATACCTGAGGATCCAAGTTAGGATCCTAACCTTTAATCAAGATAACCATAAGTGAAACTTTAATGGATGATAAGGATTAAGGATCCTTATTTGTTTAACTTCGAGAACCTGAAAAATGGAACATATCTTGGGACTAAGCCAATGTAAAAGATAAATTAGTAGCTGGGGACATGCCCAAAGGATAACTGGGGATGATCCCAAAGGATCGCTGGGGACAAGCCCAAAGGATAACTGGGGACAAGCCCAAAGGATCGTATGTAAACTGGAGTATGGCCCTTACTGGCGACTATCCAAACTTAGTGACATGAAAATGTCAAAACCTTAGCTAACGTGAAAACGTTAGAAACCTTATGAACGGATGTATGGTACGTCTACCATTATACGTAGGATCCTGGGTATAGCCAGTACGATGAGGTTGTCAGCCCCGGAAGTGGGTACTGGTCCCAAAGACGTGAACTATATCAGGATCATCGTGCGCTGCTGGCGGAAACTGGGGATAATCCTAAGGATAACTGGGGTTGGACCCAAGGATATGCGTTGCTTTTGAAGATCTTTGACGATATGCTGTAGATACCAGAGTAAGGATCACTGACATCACCGGGATCCTGTAAGGATCACATGCTTGAAGGATCACGTTCACATAAAGTATTTCTTTAAGTGAACAGCATTCCAGGCTCTTGGTAACAAGTTTCCTTCCATGGTTAGCAATCTGTATGCCCCCTTTCCTGCTTCAGCCTCAATCAAGTAAGGGCCTTCCCACTTTGGTGCTAACTTCCCGTCAGCAGGATTAATTGTGTTTTGGAATGTTTTTCTCAACACCATATCTCCGACTTGGAACTTCCTTATCCTAACATTTTTGTTGTAAGCACCAGCCATTCTTTGTTGGTAGCTTGCCATCCTTATCCTAGCCAGATCCCTGATTTCCTCAATAGTATCCAGATCCTGAGCCAGGATTGTAGCATTCTCTTTAGGATCACGAGCACTTGTTCTAGCAGTTGGGATCACCATCTCTGTTGGGATCACTGCTTCTGCCCCAAATACTAGAGAAAAAGGTGTTTGACCAGTGGCATTCTTGGGAGTTGTTCTATCAGCCCATAGCACATAAGGTAACTCCTCTGCCCATTTTCCCTTCTTGGATCCTAGATTCTTCTTCAGATTGTTGATGATGATCTTGTTGGATGATTCTGCTTGATCATTGGCTTGTGGATGAACTGGTGTTGATGTTATCATCTTAATTCCCCAACTGTCACAAAAGTTAGTAGTTCTGCTTCCAATGAATTGGGAACCATTATCACATACAATTTCAGAGGGAACGCCAAATCTAGTTATAATGTTTCTTTTGATAAAGGATATAACTTCTTTTTCTGTGACTTGAGCGAAAGCTTCAGCTTCTATCCACTTAGAGAAGTAGTCAGTCATGGCAAGCATAAATATTTTTCCACCAGGTGCTTTAGGGAGCTTGCCAACTATATCCATCCCCCATCTCATGAATGGCCAAGAGGATGGTATGGGGTGTAGCAATTCAGCTGGTTGATGAAGGATATTGTTGTGTCTTTGACAAGGATCACATTTCCTAGCATATTCTACAGCATCCCTTTTCATGGTTGGCCAGTAGTATCCTGTTCTAAGGATCCTTGAGAACAATGCCCTGCCCCCAGTGTGGTTTCCACAATCTCCTTCATGGAAGTCTCTCAACACTTCTTCAATTTCAGGATCCTCGATACATCTTAAATATGGTCCTGCAAGAGATCGTTTATATAGCACATTATTTAAGATTGTAAATTGAGATACCTTAATCCTGAAAGCTCTAGGATTTTCTCCGATCGGAATCTCCCCGTTTTGCAAGTATCTCATGATTGGTGAGATCCATGATCCTGCATGAGATTGATCTTCTTCACTAGGGATTACTGCAGTATCCTCTTCTATTTCCATGGCCACCTGATTTTCAATAGCAGGAGCCAGGATATGGATGATAGGGATACTCGTATCTTCTGGAATCTTTAAGGATGATCCTAGGTTGGCCAATGCATCAGCTTCCGTGTTATCCTCCCTTGGTACCTGTGTTAAGCTGAAAGAAACAAAAGAAAGTGCCAATTCTTTGACTATCTCTAAATATTTGGTTAGTTTTTCACCCTTTACAGCATAGGATCCATTAAAGTGATTGGTGATCAATAATGAGTCTACATATACTTTAAGATATTTCACCCCCATATCCTTAGCAATTTGCGAGCCAGCAATTAAGGCTTCATATTCAGCCTCATTGTTAGTTGCTTGGAACTCATAGGCTATGGAGTGGGGTATTATGTCCCCCTGTGGCGATTTTAGTAGTATCCCGAGCCCTGTGCCCTTGACATTTGAGGATCCATCGGTGTGTACTATCCAGGGATCCTTGGTCTCATCCAGCTGCTGGACTTCCAATTCTGCTTCTTTTTGTAGATCACTACTGAAATCAGCCACAAAATCAGCTAATGCTTGGGATTTAATGGCTGTTCTTGGCTCATATCTTATGTCATGGGCACTAAGCTTTACTGCCCACTTAGCCATTCTTCCTGACATCTCTGGTTTCCTGAGGACATTCTTAATTGGAAAGTTAGTTTTAACAACAATAGTATGGGTTTCAAAATAGTGCCTTAACTTAGTTGATGCCATGATTAATGCAAGAATAAGTTTTTCGAGGTGTGAGTACCTGGATTCGGCATCAAGTAAACTCTTACTTACATAGTAGATAGTGTTAGGGCTGGATTTTTAATATAGGTGATCCTTACACGTGATCCTAACCAGTGATCCTTGTTTCTTTGGCAGACAGTGATCCTCAGCCGGACTTCAGGATCAGGAT
The DNA here is from genome assembly GCF_002127325.2 of Helianthus annuus. Classification (NCBI taxonomy): domain Eukaryota; kingdom Viridiplantae; phylum Streptophyta; class Magnoliopsida; order Asterales; family Asteraceae; genus Helianthus; species Helianthus annuus. The sequence goes on from NC_035446.2 coordinate 62,725,711, forward strand.
CATGGGACATTATAGGATCCTCATACTAACGATCATCTTCGCTTAATGCAATGTTATTTTTGCAGGAATATCTAGCAGGATACGCTCTAGGCATCATGATCCAGGGACGCGTCTTCACAATTATGGCAAGAGCTTAATTGAAGAAAGACGTTGCACAGGATATGGAAACATGGCTTGATTCATGGGCAGCAATTTAGGCTAGATTGTCTTTATTTCTAAAGGGGTAATGAGCTGATAATTAGTCCTTTTACCTAAAATAGGTCACCTACACTTGTATAAATACCACTCTCCATCATTCGGAAGAACAGACACAACATACAACGCAACTCTCACACACTTAGACACTCGAAACAATAGTGATCCTTGTACTCAGCTCATTATCATCCAAAGTTGTAATCATATTTTTCTTATATTGAAGTTGGTGATCGGTAGTTGCCATCACCCGAGGTTTTTTATGCCGGAGATCATATATTGATCAAGGGCTTTTTCCTCGTATAAATCATTGTGTCTTTGCATCTTTTATCACAGAAGTGATCCTTTACTTTCATAATTAACCAAGCATCATACCCCGTTTACATAAAGTTTGGTTACATTATCCTTGTGTGATTTTTGACCAAAACAGTTTGGCGCCCACCGTGGGGCAATTGGTGCTTCATTCATAAGAAAATCTTTTTGTTCGAAATCATTTCAAAGAGTTGCATGGCTTCATCATTAAAGAACACGTCCACGGCGATGTCTGCAGTCACCTCATCACAGATCACTTTGCCTCCCCCACCGGCAGGATCTCAGAAAAATACTGAGAAGAGATCAACTCCCACTTTCTCTAAACCTCCATCTTCTTCTGCTATGAATTCTTCTATTCCTAGTACTAGTGATATATTTGCTTTAATTTTGCAGATGAAGGATCGTATGCAGCGGCAGGATGAGACTAATGACAGGATCCTCAGGGAAATTGGAGACCTCAAAAGACAAAAGAAAGCGGCAGAGGATCACTCCCCACTGATGCCCAAATCCTTGATCTTCGATACTCCAATGATCACTTCCCAGCCATCAGGGATCCCGGACGTGCAAATCATAGGGGAGTCAAGAGGATCACATCTCAACTCGGCAGCAATGACTCAGACATCAGACTCACATTTTCAGCCAGTAGGATCCTATCCTCAGTACATAGGATCCTTCATGAATTCCGGAGCCTATCCGGGGGCACAGCAGTTTCAAGGATCCTACTTTGTTCCAGGATCATTCCAGGGCCAAGGATCCTCCTTTGTTCCAGGATCATCCCAGGTTCAAGGATCCTCCTTCGTTCCAGGATCATCCCAGACACCAGGATCCTTCCAGATACCAGGATCCCTAAAAAGTTTGCAAACAGGAAGTCTAGATATCCATCAAGGGGACTTCATTCCAATGCAGACCATTGCTTCCACTGGTCCCTCCGTTGTTCCAGAATCCCAGCAATATGGGTTCCCTAACTTGAACCCAATGGGAGGTAACACTTTAAATAATTATCCTACCACTAACCATGGATTCATGCAGGATACAGGTACCAATCATGCTATGGCCAGGGAGTTGCAGAAGCTAAAAGATATGATCTCAAGTGTTCCAGGGGTAGTCAAGCCTATCCCAGAGATTGCAGATGGAAGCCACAAGGTATCTCGCTTTGCACCACCAATTTGTGATGCAGAGGTACCCAAAAGGTTCCATATCCCTACCATGAAGCTGTATGATGGCACAACGGATCCAGAGGAGCATACAGCACAATACAGAGAGAGGATGGAGATCAATCCTATCCCAGAAAAGTTGAAGGAAGCATGCCTATGTAAAGGATTTGGATCTACTCTTACTGGATCAGCTCTTAAGTGGCTGCTAAGTCTTCCCCCCTACTCTATTACTTCATTTGCTAATTTAGTTAATTTATTCAATAACCAATTCTCTTGTAGCAGAAAAGTTGAAAGATTAACTAGTGATTTGTACAGGATAACTCAAAACCATAATGAATCACTAAGGGATTATATAACGAAATTTAGTAAAGAATCCTTGGACATTCCCAACTTGGATATGGCTACGGCTGTTGAAGCCTTCAAAATGGGACTGCTTAAGGATTCATTATTCTATGATGATCTTGTTATGACACCATGCAGGAATCTAGATGAAGTAAGAACTCGAGCACTCAGGTTCATCCGGCTAGAGGATGACAAGAGGATCCAGGAGAGACAAGTAGGATCCTCAAAACAGGAGAAGCAAGGATCCTCTTTCAAGAACAACAAATTCAAATCCTACCATAGAAATGAGAACCAGAATGTGCATGCTGTTGACCAAGAAGAGGATGATGAAGATTATCCTCCAATCTCAGAATACTGTTTTTCCGTTGATAATCATGAACTGATCCTTGCAATGCAGAATCTAGGTGAAAAGGCTAGATGGCCCAGGAAGAACGATAAACCATCCGGGACTAAAGACAAGTCGAAATGGTGTGCATACCATAAGGATTTCGGGCATTTAACTGAAGATTGCATAGCCTTAAGAAAAGAAATTGGATACCTGCTAAGCAAGGGGCATCTAAAAGAATTGTTGGGGAGAAAAAAGCAAAGGACCCAGGATCCTGAAAGGATCCCCGAAAAAGCTCCAGCAGCTCCGGCAAATGCACAAGTGATCAACTTTATATCCGGAGGATCAGACATCTGTGGTACATCCTTCTCGGCGGCCAAAAGACATGCAAAAGAATCAAAAATGGACAATGGTGAAAGGCCTACTAGAACATCAAGTGTCTCAGAAGGGAAGATGATAACATTTGATGAGGATGATCGCATTAACATTCAGGATCCTCACCATGATAGTTTAGTTATCACTCTCTTTATCTCTAACCATTTTGTCCGCAGGATCCTTATTGATGGCGGGAGCTCAGTGAACATTATCCAGCTGGATGTCCTGAAGAAGATGGGAATCCCAGAATCAGACATCACACCAAGATCCTCCGTGCTTGTAGGATTCAGTGGGGAAACGAAGAAAACTCTGGGGGACATCAAACTCCCAATCTACGTGGAAGGATTACATAATTATCAGAAATTTTGTGTTATTAACTGTTTATCCTGTTGCAACGTTATCCTTGGCAGGCCTTGGATACATGATATGAAAGCAGTCCCATCTACCTACCATCAATGTGTGAAGCTCCCTAGCCCATGGGGGATAATCAAGATCGACAGTGATCAGCAGGAGGCTAAGGATTGTTATACCTCGTCTATGAAACCAACCTCGAAGCCAAGGGAGCAATAGCAATTACAGTATCCTCCGAGGAATGTCTTGGAGGCAAAGGAACAAGATGTGGATGAAATCCTCTTGGATCCTAGTGATCCTGAATCAAAAATCTATATCGGATCAGGGATCCTTGACAAGATGAAAGAAGACATGATATCCTTCCTCAAAAGAAGAAAATCTACCTTTGCTTGGAAACATGAAGATATGACAGGTATATCTAAGGATATTATTACTCACAAACTTGGCATTGACAGGTCTATCAAACCAATCCATCAAAAAAGAAGGAAGTTTGCACCAGAAAGGAATGCCATTATCCAAGAAGAAGTAGAGAGACTACTTCGAGCAGGTATGATCAGAGAGGTAAAGTATCCAAAATGGTTAGCCAATGTGGTTGTTGTCCAAAAGAAAAATGGAAAGTGGAGGGTATGTGTCGATTTCACTGATCTGAATAAGGCATGTCCCAAGGATCATTTCCCATTACCCCACATTAACTCCATGGTGGATGCAACAGCGGGGCATGAACTGTTGACCTTTATGGATGCATCATCTGGATTCCAACAAATTCAGATGGAACCATCTGACCAAGAGGATACAGCCTTTATGACCCCAACAGGTTTGTATTGTTATATTGCCATGCCTTTTGGACTAAGAAATGCAGGTGCAACATATCAAAGGCTGGTGAATATGATGTTCAAAGATCAAATTGGAAAAAGTATGGAGGTGTACATAGATGACATGGTGGTCAAGTCAAAGAAAGCTAAGGATCACCTAAGGGATTTGGAAGAAGCATTCGATATCCTTGATAGTTACAACATGAAACTTAATCCTTCGAAATGCCATTTTGGTGTTAAGGCAGGAAAGTTCTTAGGATACATGGTAACCCAGAGGGGCATTGAAGCAAGTCCGGAACAAATCAAAGCATTAATAAATATCAAATCTCCTGCCAATGCCAAGGATGTTCAAAGACTGACAGGCAGGATAGCAGCTTTGAACAGGTTCATATCGAAATCCTCAGAAAAATGCAAAGAATTCTACGATATCCTAAGGAAGAATAAGAAGTTTGAATGGACTGAGAAGCATGAGAAGGCTTTACAAGCCCTTAAAGAATATATGTCCTCAGCACCAGCATTAGCAAAACCGGAAAAAGGAGATGTGTTATCCTTATACCTGGCGATATCCTTAACCGCTGTAAGTGCTGTCCTTGTCAAGGATCATGAAGGTACACAATATCCTATCTACTATGTAAGTAAAAGTCTACTTGATGCCGAATCCAGGTACTCACACCTCGAAAAACTTATTCTTGCATTAATCATGGCATCCACTAAGTTAAGGCATTATTTTGAAACCCATACTATTGTTGTTAAAACTAATTTTCCAATTAAGAATGTCCTCAGGAAACCGGAGATGTCAGGGAGAATGGCTAAGTGGGCAGTGAAGCTTAGTGCCCATGATATAAGATATGAACCAAGAACAACCATTAAATAACAAGCCTTAGCCGACTTTGTGGCTGATTTCAGTAGTGATCTACAAAAAGAAGCATAATTGGAGGTCCAGCAGCTGGATGAAACCAAGGATCCTTGGATATTACACACTGACGGATCCTCAAATGTCAAGGGCACAGGGCTCGGGATCCTACTAAAATCGCCACAGGGGGACATAATACCCCACTCCATAACCTGTGAGTTCCAAGCAACTAACAATGAGGCTGAGTATGAAGCCTTGATTGCTGGCTTGCAAATTGCTAAGGATATGGGGGTAAAATATCTTAAAGTATATGTAGACTCATTATTGATCACCAATCACTTTAACGGATCCTATGCTGTTAAAGGTGAAAAACTAACCAAATATTTAGAGATAATCAAAAAATTGGCACTCTCTTTTGTTTCTTTCAGCTTAACACAGGTACCAAGGGAGGATAACACGGAAGCTGATGCATTGGCCAACTTAGGATCATCCTTGAAAATTCCAGAAGACATAAGTATCCCTATCATCCATATCCTGGCTCCTGCTATTGAAAATCAAGTGGCCATGGAAATAGAAGAGGATACTGCAATAATCCCTAGTGAAGAAGCTCAATCTTATTCAGGATCATGGGTCTCACCAATCATGAAATACTTGCAAAACGGAGAGATTCCAATGGGAGAAAATCCTAGAGCTTTCCGGATCAAGGTATCTCAATTTACAATCTTAAATAATGTGCTATATAAACGATCCCTTGCAGGACCATACTTAAGATGTATTGAGGATCCTGAAATTGAAGAAGTGTTGAGAGACTTCCATGAAGGAGATTGTGGAAACCACACTGGGGGCAGGGCATTATTCTCAAGGATCCTTAGAACAGGATACTACTGGCCAACCATGAAAAGGGATGCTGTAGAATATGCTAGGAAATGTGATCCTTGTCAAAGACACAGCAATATCCTTCATCAGCCAGCTGAACTGCTACACCCTATACCATCCTCTTGGCCATTCATGAGATGGGGAATGGATATAGTGGGCAAGCTTCCTAAAGCACCTGGTGGAAAAGTATTTATGCTTGCCATGACTGACTATTTTTCTAAATGGATAGAAGCTGAAGCCTTCGCCCAAGTCAGAGAAAAGGAAGTCATATCCTTCATCAAAAGAAATATTATAACTAGATTTGGCATTCCCTCTGAAATTGTATGTGATAATGGCTCCCAATTCATTGGAAGCAGAACCACTAACTTTTGTGATAGTTGGGGAATCAAGATGATAACATCAACACCAGTTCATCCACAAGCCAATGGTCAAGCAGAATCATCCAACAAGATCATCATCAACAATCTGAAGAAGAAGCTAGGATCTAAGAAGGGAAAATGGGCAGAGGAGTTACCTTATGTGCTATGGGCTGATAGAACAACTCCCAAGAACGCCACTGGTCAAACACCTTTTTCTTTAGTATTTGGGGCAGAAGCAGTGATCCCAACAGAGATGGTGATCCCAACCGCTAGAACAAGTGCTCGTGATCCTGAAGAAAATGCTGCAATCCTGGCTCAGGATTTGGATACTATTGAGGAAATCAGGGATCTGGCTAGGATAAGGATGGCTAGCTACCAACAAAGAATGGCTGGTGCCTACAACAAAAATGTTAGGATAAGGAAGTTCCAAGTCGGAGATATGGTGTTGAGAAAAACATTTCAAAATACTATCAATCCTGCTGACGGGAAGTTAGCACCAAAATGGGAAGGTCCCTACTTGATTGAAGCCGAAGCAGGAAAGGGGGCATACAGGTTGCTAACCATGGAAGGAAACTTGTTGCCAAGAGCCTGGAATGCTGTTCACTTAAAGAAATATTTCATGTGAACATGATCCTCCGTGCACGTGATCCTTACAATGAAGTATCCTTAAAGGATCCCGGTGATATCAGTGATCCCTACTCTGGTAATATGCTTATCCTAGAAACTATTGCATTTTCTTACTTTTTACCTAAGGATAAGGATCATGCATCCTTCATCCTCTACTCACGAAACATTTGAGTTATGATAAGTCCAGGTATCTTCAGCATATCGTCAAAGATCTTCAAAAGCACCGCAGATCCTTGGGTCCAACCCCAGTTATCCTTGGGATTATCCCCAGTTTCCGCCAGCAGCGCTCGATGATCCTGATATAGTTCACGTCTTTGGGACCAGTACCCACTTCCGGGGCTGACAACCTCATCGTACTGGCTATACCCAGGATCCTCCGTATAATGGTAGACGTACCATACATCCGTTCCTAAGGTTTCTAACGTTTTCACGTTAGCTAAGGTTTTGACATTTTCATGTCACTAAGTTTGGATAGTCGCCAGTAAGGGCCATACTCCAGTTTACATACGATCCTTTGGGCTTGTCCCCAGTGATCCTCCGGGATCATCCCCAGTTATCCTTTGGGCTTGTCCCCAGTGATCCTCCGGGATCATCCCCAGTTATCCTTTGGGCTTGTCCCCAGTGATCCTCCGGGATCATTCTCGGTTATCCTTTGGGCATATCCCCAGTTGCTAATTTATCTCTTACATTGGCTTAGTCCCAAGTTATGTTCCGTTTTTTCAGGTTTTCGAAGTTAAACAATTAAGGATCCTTAATCCTTAATATCCATTAAAAGTTATACTTATGGTTATCCCGATTGAAGGTTAGGATCCTAACTTGGGTCCTCAGGTATGATCCTTGACTATTTTGATTATACTCATTATCCTAACCGACCCTTATACTTTGACAACCAAACCTATGATCCTTGAACTAAAGTACTTCGAAAATTTTCAATATCAGGATATTTGATCTGGGATCATATCCTAAATTTGGATAACATATTTTCAACTCTTGCCACTTTAAACAAATATACTACAAAAAAGAAGATAATTAAAGGATAACAACATGAGATAAGCCAGAAAAGTTAAAGTTATATTATTAAACAAAAGGATCATTAACCCTTTCAAGAAAGTTGTCAAAATTGCCAACCCACATTTCTACCAGCAAAACGTGGCCCGTCCACATGGGTTGGCAAAGGGTGTCCATTGTCTATGCGGTCTTAGCATTGTGCAGGAAATTAAAAGCGGCAGGATCACAAAGGCTTCATCCCCCAAACAGAGGATCCCTCCACCTTTTGCAATCCTACCTATTGTTCTAAGGATCCAGGATCCTTAACCCTAAAAACTATTGTTCGAAGATTACAAACCATAATTGTCTCAAACCATCAACAACCACAAAAACCACTACCAAACCTAAAAAATTGGGCTCCGGCCTAGTCAACAATATCCATCATCGCCCAATCATGCAGCCTACTCCTTTGCTGCTCCATCACCACCGGCTGCTCCACCTTGATCCTTGTCAGCATCACCTCCCTCCAGCATTGGGATATCGTCAGCCTCATCCTCGTCCTCCAGGTCCGCCAGCCTTGCCTTCCAACCTTCAACGTCCCATGAGCTTTTGTCAAAGGTAGGATCTTGAGCCTCCTCAGCCATCTGGAGTTGTATCTTGTACATAGCAATTGCCGCCGAGACCTTGGCATCTTGGGTGATCTCCTGCTTCTCGTTATCCATATCAATCAGCCTTTGGCAGCCTCATCCTTCGTGACCCGGAGTTCTTTCTCAAGATCTGCTATCTTGAGATCCTTTAACACACCCATTTGCTGGAGGTCGGCAATTTGGCTCTCCTGGTCCTCAACATGGCCAAGATAGGTCTCAATCTCGGCAAGTTTCTGTAACAAGAGAAAAAAGACAAGCTTAGGATCAGGTGATCCTCAAAAGAGCAGGATCCACAAGCAGGATATTCGTGACGGATAACCAACAGGGGCAATGATCCGTACCTCATTCACGTAGTCAAGGAATTGCTGACGGAGGAGGGGAAATCCCTGGAGATCATCTGAAGCCTTCCTCTTCTTCCCTTTGCCTCGGATAGGCGCTTTAGGAGCTGATGCTGAAGGACTGGCAGCAGGAGCCTTCTTCTTCGAAGACGTGACATTGGCAAGATCACTTATCCCAAATTTGGAGGCAGATTTAACAGACCTGGCAGATTTTCCAGCACCTACACAATTCAAAAACAAGATAAGTTCCCTTATTAAATTAAATACTCTTACATAAAACTTACTTTCTATGAGGATACTTACTTGACATTGTGGCAGATGCAGAGGATATCTCTTGAGAATCTTGGATAGTGACTTGGAAGCTTCTAACTTCAGGATCAAGCTTTTTAAAAGCTAACACTCTTTCTCTTGCAGCAGGGGTCAACTTTAAGTGAGCAACGGAAATAGCTGCACAAGAGATAAAAAAAGACATTAGTGATCCTCATCATATGAGACAGGACTGATAGTGATCCTTCGAGGATCCTCTACCATACCATGAGTGGCCCATTCCTTGGGCAGATCCTTCCCATCCGGGATGGAATCCCTTCTAACAAAGAAAAAACGACGCTTCCAGTTTGTATCATTCTTGGTGACCTTGAAGACAGGGTGATCCTCCCCGGCTTTCCGTTTCAGCAGATACCGGTAAGAACCAAAAGTGGTAAAATCGTAAAGCTCGGCCAACTCCGTCATCCCCAGATCAATCCCTTTCTGCTCAATGATCCTCTCGAAGGTATACAGAACCCTCCAGATCATCGGCATAGCTTGGATATAAGAGATGCCGGTTAAAGAAAAGAAGGATTGGGTGAAGGATGGAAAAGGATATGAATACCCCATGGTGAATGGAGTAGCAGGAAAAACCACCCAGGTATCCGAAACAGAGTCACTCAGAGCGGTAGGTGTGAAGGACTTGAAAACAGCATTCGCCGGAAAGCAATGACGAATTCTGTCTATGTGAACATCAGTAAAGCAACACCTCTCCGTAGGAGAATCCTTGATAATCCCCTGGCTTTTTAAGGGACTATCCTTCTTGGGATCCTTGTGTGGAGAATTCCGGAGCAACATGTTTGTGTCGGGATGGAAACAGAGTAGGAGCAGAAAACAGAGCAAAGAAAGAGAGAAAGAGAAGAATACCTGATCAATCTTCGGTGCAGAATATAAAGGGAGTGTATCTTGAATTTAAATACAAACTGATCCTCACCCTATCTCCTATTTATAATCATGATCTGCAGGAATTGTCACATCTGTGACGTAATGATCGCAACGGCTAAGTCCGGGTGTAACGGCTAGTTTCTTGGAGTTGCCCGTTAGAGATAAGATCGAAACAAAATATAACTCGTCTATTTACAATTAACTCCTTATATTTTGGGGGCAATTGTTAGGGCTGGATTTTTAATATAGGTGATCCTTACACGTGATCCTAACCAGTGATCCTTGTTTCTTTGGCAGACAGTGATCCTCAGCCGGACTTCAGGATCAGGATCATGGGACATTATAGGATCCTCATACTAACGATCATCTTCGCTTAATGCAATGTTATTTTTGCAGGAATATCTAGCAGGATACGCTCTAGGCATCATGATCCAGGGACGCGTCTTCACAATTATGGCAAGAGCTTAATTGAAGAAAGACGTTGCACAGGATATGGAAACATGGCTTGATTCATGGGCAGCAATTTAGGCTAGATTGTCTTTATTTCTAAAGGGGTAATGAGCTGATAATTAGTCCTTTTACCTAAAATAGGTCACCTACACTTGTATAAATACCACTCTCCATCATTCGGAAGAACAGACACAACATACAACGCAACTCTCACACACTTAGACACTCGAAACAATAGTGATCCTTGTACTCAGCTCATTATCATCCAAAGTTGTAATCATATTTTTCTTATATTGAAGTTGGTGATCGGTAGTTGCCATCACCCGAGGTTTTTTATGCCGGAGATCATACATTGATCAAGGGCTTTTTCCTCGTATAAATCATTGTGTCTTTGCATCTTTTATCACAGAAGTGATCCTTTACTTTCATAATTAACCAAGCATCATACCCCGTTTACATAAAGTTTGGTTACATTATCCTTGTGTGATTTTTGACCAAAACAGATAGGATATTGTGTACCTTCATGATCCTTAACAAGGACAGCGCTTACAGCGGTTGAGGATACCGCCAAATATAAGGATAACACATCTCCTTTTTCGGGCTTTGATAATGCTGGTGCTGAGGACATATATTCTTTAAGGGCTTGTAAAGCATTCTCATGTTTCTCAGTCCATTCAAACTTCTTGTTCTTCCTTAGGATATCGTAAAATTCTTTACATTTTTCTGAGGATTTTGATATGAACCTGTTCAGAGCTGCTATCCTGCCTGTTAGCCTTTGCACATCCTTAGCATTGGCAGGGGACTTGATGTTTACTAGTGCTTTAATTTGCTCCGGACTTGCCTCAATGCCCCTCTGAGTTACCATATATCCTAGGAATTTACCTGCCTTAACACCAAAGTGGCACTTTGAAGGATTAAGCTTCATGTTATAATTATCAAGGATATCAAATGCTTCCTCCAAATCCCTTAGGTGATCCTCAGCTTTCTTTGATTTGACTACCATATCATCTATGTATACTTCCATAGTTTGTCCAATTTGATCTTTGAACATCATATTTACCAGCCTTTGATATGTTGCACCTGCATTTCTTAATCCAAAAGGCATGGCAATATAACAATACAAACCTGTTGGGGTCATAAAGGCTGTATCCTCTTGGTCAGATGGTTCCATCTGAATTTGTTGGAATCCAGATGATGCATCCATAAAGGTCAACAGTTCATGCCCCACTGTTGCATCCACCATGGAGTCAATGTGGGGTAATGGGAAAGGATCCTTGGGACATGCCTTATTCGGATCAGTGAAATCGACACATACCCTCCACTTTCCGTTTTTCTTTTGGACAACGACCACATTGGCTAACCATTTTGGATACTTTACCTCTCTGATCATACCTGCTCGAAGTAGTCTCTCTACTTCTTCTTGGATAATGGCATTCCTTTCTGGTCCAAACTTCCTCCTTTTTTGATGGATTGGTTTGATAGACCTGTCAATGCCAAGTTTGTGAGTAATAATATCCTTAGATATACCTGTCATATCTTCATGTTTCCAAGCAAAGGTAGATTTTCTTCTTTTGAGGAAGGATATTAAGTCTTCTTTCATCTTGCCAAGGATCCCTGATCCGATATAGATTTTTGATTCAGGATCACTAGGATCCAAGAGGATTTCGTCCACATCTTGTTCCATTGCCTCCAAGACATTCCTTGGAGGATACTGTAATTGCTATTGCTCCCTTGGCTTCGAGGTTGGCTTCATGGATGAGGTATAACAATCCTTAGCCTCCTGCTGATCACTGTCGATCTTGATTATTCCCCATGGGCTAGGGAGCTTCACACATTGATGGTAGGTGGATGAGACTGCTTTCATATCATGTATCCAAGGTCTGCCAAGGATAACATTGCAACAAGACAAACAGTCAATAACACAAAATTTCTGATAATTATGTAATCCTTCCACGTAGATTGGGAGTTTGATGTCCCCCAGAGTTTTCTTCGTTTCTCCACTGAATCCTACAAGCACGGAGGATCTTGGTGTGATGTCTGATTCTGGGATACCCATCTTCTTCAGAACATCAAGCTGGATAATGTTCACTGAGCTTCCTCCATCAATAAGGATCCTGCGGACAAAATGGTTAGAGATAAAGAGAGTAATAACTAAACTATCATGATGAGGATCCTGAATATTGATGCGATCATCCTCATCAAACGTTATTATCTTCCCCTCTGAGACACTTGATGTTCTAATAGGCCTTTCTCCATTATCCATTTTTGACTCCTTTGCATGCCTTTTGGCCGCCGAGAAGGATGTACCACAGATGTCTGATCCTCCGGAAATAAAGTTGATCACTTGTGCATTTGCCGGAGGTGCTGGAGCCTTCTCAGGGATCCTTTCAGGATCCTGAGTCCTTTGCTTTTTTCTTCCCAATAATTCTTTTAGGTGCCCCTTGCTTAACAGATATCCAATCTCTTTTCTTAAAGCTATGCATTCTTCAGTTAGATGCCCGAAATCCTCATGGTATGCACACCATTTTGACTTGTCTTTAGTCCCGGATGGTTTATCATTCTTCCTGGGCCACCTAGCTTTTTCACCTAGATTCTGCATTGCAAGGATTAGTTCATGATTATCAACGGAAAAACAATATTCTGAGATTGGAGGATAATCCTCATCATCCTCTTCTTGGTCAACAGCATGCACATTCTGGTTCTCATTTCTATGGTAGGATTTGAATTTGTTGTTTTTGAAGGAGGATCCTTGCTTCTCCTGTTTTGAGGATCCTACTTGTCTCTCCTGGATCCTCTTGTCATCCTCTAGCCGGATGAACCTGAGTGCTCGAGTTCTTACTTCATCTAGATTCCTGCATGGTGTCATAACAAGATCATCATAGAATAGTGAATCCTTAAGCAGTCCCATTTTGAAGGCTTCAACAGCCGTAGCCATATCCAAGTTGGGAATGTCCAAGGATTCTTTACTAAATTTAGTTATATAATCCCTTAATGATTCATTATGTCCTTGAGTTACCCTATATAAATCACTGGTTAATCTTTCAAATTTTCTACTACAAGAGAATTGGTTATTGAATAAATTAACTAAATTAGCAAATGAAGTAATAGAGTAAGGGGGAAGACTTAGCAGCCATTTAAGAGCTGATCCAGTAAGAGTGGATCCAAATCCTTTACACAGGCATGCTTCCTTCAACTTTTCTGGGATAGGATTGATCTCCATCCTCTCCCTGTATTGTGCTATGTGCTCCTCTGGATCCGTTGTGCCATCATACAGCTTCATAGTAGGGATATGGAACCTTTTGGGTACCTCTGCATCACAAATTGGCGGTGCAAAGCGAGATACCTTATGGCTCCCATCTGCAATCTCTGGGATAGGCTTGACTACCCCTGGAACACTTGAGATCATATCTTTTAGTTTCTGCAATTCCCTGGCCATGGCATGATTGACACCTGTATCCTGCACGAATCCATGGTTAGTAGTAAGATGATTATTTAAAGTGTTACCTCCCATTGAGTTCAAGTTAGTGAATCCATATTGCCGGGATTCTGGGATAACGGAGGGACCAGTGGAAGCAATGGTCTGCATTGGAATGAAGTCCCCTTGATGGACATCTAGACTTCCTGTTTGCAGACTTTTTAGGGATCCTGGCATCTGGAAGGATCCTGGTATTTGGGATGATCCTGGAACGAAGGAGGATCCTTGAACCTGGGATGATCCTGGAACGAAGGAGGATCCTTGACCCTGGGATGATCCTGGAATAAAGTAGGATCCTTGAAACTGCTGTGCTCCCGGATAGGCTCCCGAATTCATGAAGGATCCCATATGCTGGGGATAGGATCCTGCCGGCTGAAAGTGTGAGCCTGATGCCTGAGTCATTGCTGTCGATCCGAGGAGCAATCCTCTTGATTCTCCCATAATTTGCACGTCTGGAATTCCCGATGGCTGAGAAGTAATCATTGGAGTATCAAAGCTCAAGGATTTGGGCGTCAGTGGGGAATGATCCTTTGCCGTTTTCTTTTGTCTTTTGAGATCTCCAATTTCCCTGAGGATCCTTTCATTAGTTTCATCCTGCCGCTGCAAACGATCCTTCATCTGCAAAATCAAAGTAAATACGTCACTAGTACTGGGAATATAAGAATTCATAGCAGAAGGAGATGGAGTTTTAGAATTAGTAGGAGTTTGTCTCTTCTCAGCATTCTTCTGGGATCCTGCCGGTGGAGGAGGTAGAGTGTTCTGAGATGAGGTGACTGCAGACATCGTCGTGGACATGTTTTTCAATGATGAAGCCATGTAATTCTTTGAAATGATTTCGAACAAAAGGTTTTCTTATGAATGAAGCACCAATTGCCCCACGGTGGGCGCCAAACTGTTTTGGTCAAAAATCACACAAGGATAATGCAACCAAACTTTATGTAAATGGGGTATGATGCTTGGTTTGTAGAAAAAGTATAGGATCACTTCAACGTGAAATATGCAAAGACACAATGATTTATACGAGGAAAAAGCCCTTGATCAATGTATGATCTCCGGCATAAAAAACCTCGGGTGATGGCAACTACCGATCACCAAACTTCAATATAAGAAAAATAGTTACAACTTTGGATGATAATGAGCTGAGTACAAGGATCACTATAGTTTCGAGTGTCTAAGCGTGTGAGAATTGTGTTGTGTGTTCTTCCGAATGAGGAAGAGTGTTATATATACAAGTGTAGGTGACCTATTTTAGGTAAAAAGACTAATAATCAGCTCATTACCCCTTTAGAAATAAAAGTAAATCTAGCCTAAATTATCGCCCTTAAATCATGCCAAGTTTCCATATCCTTCCATATCCTTCACAACGTCCATCTCCGATTAAGCACATGCCATAGTTGTGAAGACGTGTCCTTTAATTGTGATGCTAAGAGCGGATCCTGCTAGTCATTCCTGCAAAACAACACTAAATTCAACGAAAGCAACTGTTAGCATGAGGATCCTATGATGGTCCGTGATCCTGATCCTGGAGGTCTGCTGAGGATCACTATCTGCCAAAGAAACATGGATCACTGGTTAGGATCACATGTGAGGATCATGTATTGTAAAAAATCCAGCCCTAACAGTCATGTTCATGGAACATGAACTAGCATTATGTTAAGTAGGAAAGTTACTAGATGACGAACCCTTTCATACATGAACATGAACTTGTGTAAAAACGATTTTTCTTGTGAAATGGAGTTCTAAATTAGTAGATCTAAAGATCTACAAGTGGTATTTACGAAGAACCAAGTGTATGATGCAAATCATGTTTAAAAGCCGGATCTTTCATGAGTAAAAGCATTTTTGTGAACAAATAAGTGTGTAAACAGTTGTGTGACAAAAGGTTTTAACAAAGAAATATTTTCGTAATCGTTGGACTAGAAGTTGTAAACTTGCATTTTCTTTAAAAATAAGATTTCCGAGAAACTGATTTTATTTTTGGAAATAGAAAGATCTACTAAAAATATTGGAAGGTTACTACATACTTTTAGACAACTTACAAGTTCATGTGTCTGCAATCTATGCATATTTTTGAGTAGTTTAATGTTTTAATATGGTATATTGATGATTGGAAATTGTTGATTGAGTTTTTAAAAAAAAATGATACGCTCGTAAGCGTGGCCACCTCCAGTTACAGAGGAAACTCTAGCGAAATTTTTCCAGAAATATAACACTTGGAAAATATTTTTGCAACAAGTGTTATGAATATATTCTTTTAACTTGTTTTACCAAATAAAATTCGCCATGATTTTTATTAAAAAATAACCAAGTGTCGGAGGTGGATTTTCGTAAATGAAACTTGTTAAATATATGTTTAGAATATATATTTTTCATAGTAACGCTTGTGTAATTTTATGATTATTTTGTGAACTACATAAATATTATTTTTAGGATAAAAATAATATTACTGGAATACACTGAACAGTAACGACTCCAAAATAATACCAACGCCTTAACAAATAAATATTTAAGTTACACCGGTATTATTATTACCACCCGAACGCTAAAATGTAACTTATGCGTTGTTATGGGTAAAATTCTGAGCCCATATCCTGGGAAATATCTTGAGTTATATCTTGATTATATATTGTCTGCTCATATCCAGGATGCTCATTCAGGATATTGGTAACATCCTGAATAGTATCCTCAGGATTACTAACGGGTTGTGTGCAGGAGTACGCGTCCAGGTGCCCAACGTTCACAAAGACCCTTTCTCCGGGAGACTCGGTCCAAGTCGTTCAAATGAACACGTTAAAGCCGCATTACTCGGTCTACAACGTTAACAATGGAATATTCGGAAGCATCCCATGTTTATAGGAATTTTAGTTTGTATTTCTTTACTATAAATAGATGGGTATATCAGATCGAATAGGACATCACAGCTATACTCACTACACTCTCACACTTGTTCTCTCGCAACTTTTACTTTCACACAAAGCATTGTAACACTTAGCGATCTGGTCAATATCCTGCACTGTATCCTGAAGTTTGAAGCAATAAGAAGAACTAGGCAGCTGCGATTGTCAGCTCCCGAGGTTTTATGCCGGCGATCTAGATTGATCAAGGGCTTTCCTCGTACATCTCGTGTCATTTCCTTTACTTTTTGCTCATAGTTTGATCGTAGATACAGCTCGATATCCTGAGCCGTATCCTGAAAAGTGTTTTTACAAACAACATAACCAGCATATTTCCAATACACTTTTTAGCACACTACATCACTTAACTAATTTGATCACTAAATTGCTTCGGTAATTTTTGACCAAAACAATTTGGCGCCCACCATGGGGCAAGTGGTGCTATCTTTACTAAAAATCTTTATGAAATCATTAATTGGTTTTCTGTTTTCAAAACTTTTTGCCACATTATTTGCAATGGCCACAAGATCAAGCATGAGCTCCTCCACTGTGTCTGCTACAACTTCTGCTACTACTGGTTCGGTGCTTCCACCACCTCCTCCAAGGATGCCAACTTTTTCACAACCTCAGGATATTATCCCTACCCGGAGTGTTCAGGGATCTGCTCCCGTTTTAGCTTCTAATGATGAAATACTCAACCAAGCCCAATGCAGCATAGCAATTAAAGATACGAGCCCAGGATATTGCGGAGGCTTCAGAACAGGATGTTATGAAAATTATCCTAGACCAGGATAATCCGGATATCTCGGTGCTCGTAGGAACCAATATCCCTCAAGATATTGAGGATCAGCTTACTAACTTTTTGAAATGCAGGATGTCAACATTCGCATGGAAGCACGAGGATATGACAGGTATATCCAAAGAGATTATCACTCACAAGCTTGGAATTGACAGGTCTTTCAAGCCTGTCCAGCAAAAGAGAAGGAAGTTTGCTCCCGAACGAAACATAATTATTCAAGGAGAGGTTGAAAGACTATTGAAACCAAGATGATCAGAGAAGTCAAATTCCCCAAATGGCTGGCAAATGTGGTAGTGGTTCAAAAGAAGAATGGGAAATGGAGAGTTTGTGTAGATTACACAGACTTGAATAAGGCTTGTCCCAAAGACCCATTTCCTCTTCCTCATATTGATGCAATGGTGGATGCTACCGCTGGCCACGAGATGTTAACCTTCATGGATGCATCCTTAGGATTTCAGCAGATTCAAATGGAGCCTTCGGACCAAGAGGATACTGCCTTCATGACACCAACAGGTATTTATTGTTATACTGCTATGCCTTTCGGTTTGAAAAATGCAGGTGCAACATACCAGAGATTGGTGAACATGATGTTCAAAGATAAGCTGGGGGACACAATGGAGGTATACATCAATGATATGGTGGTAAAATCTAAAAAGGCTGAGGATCACCTCCAGGATATTAAGGGAGCATTTGATATCCTGAATCAATATAACATGAAGCTAAATCCTGCCAAGTGCCATTTTGGACTGGGGGCAGGAAAGTTTCTAGGATATATGGTAACTAAAAGGGGGATAGAAGCGAGCCCGGAACAGATCAAAGCCTTCCTAGATATCAAATCACCTTCTAACATGAAGGATGTTCAAAGGCTGACAGGACGAGTAGCAGCGCTAAATAGATTTATCTCAAGATCCTCAGAAAAATGCAAGGAGTTTTATGATATCCTGAAGAAAAATAAGAAGTTTGAATGGGGGGAGAAGCATGAAGCAGCCTTGCAGGATTTGAAGCAATACCTCTCAACTGCACCTCTACTAATGAAGCCTGAGGATGGTGAACCATTATCCTTGTATCTTACAGTATCAGGGAATGCAGTAAGTGTTGTCCTGGTAAAAGATCATGAAGGTCAGCAGTATCCTGTTTATTATGTTAGCAAAAGTTTGTTAGATGCTGAAACTAGATATTCTCATTTAGAAAAGTTAATATTGGCTCTAGTTATGGCATCAACGAAGCTTAGACATTACTTTGAAACACATAGGATTCATGTTAAAACTAATTATCCTCTTAAAAATGTGCTTAGGAAACCAGAGATGTCTGGTAGGATGGCTAAGTGGTCAGTGAAGTTGAGTGCTTATGACTTAGTATATGAACCTAGGAATGCCATAAAATCGCAGGCCCTAGCCGACTTTGTGGCTGATTTCAGTAGTGACATTCAGGATGAGGTAGACCTAGAAGTCCAACAATTAGAAGAATCCTCAGGATCCTGGACATTGTACACTGATGGAGCATCTAATGTTAGAGGAGTAGGACTGGGAATACTACTAAAATCGCCACAGGGGGACATATTACCCCAGGCTATTAGGTGTGAATTCCCTGCTACCAATAACGAAGCAGAATATGAGGCTTTAATTGCAGGATTAGAACTAGCTAAAAATATGAATATCAAGAATTTGCAAGTATATGTTGACTCCTTGTTAATTACTAATCATTTTAATGGATCCTATGCAGTTAAGGGTGAGAAATTAATTGAATACCTCGATATCCTTAAAAAGTTAGCAGGATATTTCGATGTTTTTCCACTTGAACAGGTACCAAGGGAAGATAATGCTGAAGCAGATGCCTTAGCAAACCTGGGATCATCGGTCAGGATACCGGATGGAACCCAAATACCAATACTACATATCTTGTATCCTGCAATGAATCCTCAGGATAAAGAAGTAGTAAGTGTCCAGGATCTTGTTGCTGAATATCCTGAGGAGGATCCTAAATCCTGGACGGCTCCAATCATAAGATATCTCAAGGAAGGACACATCCCTAAAGACGAAAATCATAAGGCATTCAGGATGAAGGTATCACGATTCACCATTATAAATAATGTCTTGTATAAGAAATCTCTTGCAGGACCATACCTAAGATGCTTGGAGAATCCCGAAATTAAAGAAGTACTTCAGGATATACATGATGGTGATTGTGGTAACCACACTGGGGGCAGTTCATTATTCTCAAAGGTGTTGAGAGCAGGATACTATTGGCCAACGATGAGGAAAGATGCTACAGAATATGCTCGAAGATGTGATGCATGTCAAAGGCACAATAACATACTACATCAGCTAGCTGAACCACTATATCCTATAGCTTCCCCTTGGCCATTCATGAAATGGGGAATGGATATAGTAGGTGTTTTGGTCAAAAATCACACAAAGGATAATGCAACCAAACTTTATGTAAATGGGGTATGATGCTTGGTTTATAGAAAAAGTAAAGGATCACTTCAGTGTGAAATATGCAAAGACACAATGATTTATACGAGGAAAAAGCCCTTGATCAATGTATGATCTCCGGCATAAAAAACCTCGGGTGATGGCAACTACCGATCACCAAACTTCAATATATCAAAATATGGTTACAACTTCGGATGATAATGAGCTGAGTACAAGGATCACTATCGTAATGTGTGTCTAAGCGTGTGAGAATTGTGTTGTGTGTTCTTCCGAGTGGGGAAGAGTGTTATATATACAAGTGTAGGTGACCTATTTTAGGTAAAAAGACTAATAATCAGCTCATTACCCCTTTAGAAATAAAAGCAAATCTAGCCTAAATTATCGCCCTTAAATCATGCCAAGTTTCCATATCCTTCACAACGTCCATCTCCGATTAAGCACATGCTATAGTTGTAAAGACGCGTCCTTTGATTGTGATGCTTAAGAGCGGATCCTGCTAGATGTCCTGCAAAACAACATTAAATTCAACGAAAGCAACTGTTAGCATGAGGATCCTATGATGGTCCGTTATCCTGATCCTGGAACTCTGCTGAGGATCACTATCTGCCAAAGAAACAAGGATCACTGGTTAGGATCACACGTGAGGATCATGTATTGTAAAAATCCAGCCCTAACAATTGCCCCCAAAATATAAGGAGTTTATTGTAAATAAATGAGTTATATTTTGCTTTGATCTTATCTGCAACGAACAACTCGGATAACTAGCCGTTAATCCCGAACTAGCCGTTGCAATCCTTACGTCACTGAGGTGACATCCCTGCAAATCATGATTATAAATAGGAGATAGGGTAAGGATCAATCTGCATTTAAATTCAAGATATACTCCCTTTATAATCTCGACCGAAGATCGATCAGGTATTCTTTTCTCTTCTTTCTTCCTTCTCTTGCTCTGTTTTTCTGCTCCTCTGTTTTCATTCTGCTGTAAGTATGTTGCTCCGAAATTCTCCTCACAAGGATCACAAGAAGAGCAGTCCCCTAAAAAGCCAAGGGATCATTAAAGACTCTCCTACGGAGAGATGCTGCTTCACCGACGCTCATGTTGATAGGATCCGTCATTGTTTTCCGGCGGATGCTATCTTCAAGTCATTCACTTCCACCGCTTTAAGCGATTTTGTTTCCGACACTTGGGTGGCCTTTCCTGCAACTCCGTTTACCATAGGATATTCGTATCCTTTTCCAGCCTTCACCCAATCCTTCTTTTCCTTGACCGGCATATCTTATATCCAAGCCATGCCAATGATCTGGAGGGTTCTGTATACCTTCGAGAGGATCATCGAGCAGGAGGGGATTGACTTAGGGATGGCAGAGCTGGCTGATCTTTATGATCTTACCACGTTTGGTTCCTATCGGTATTTGCTGAAACGGAAAGCTGGAGAGGATCACCCTGTTTTTAAGGTCACAAAAAATGATACCAACTGGAAGCGACGATTCTTCTTTGTTAGGAGAGATACCATCCCTAACGGGGAGGATCTGCCCAAGGAGTGGGCTACTCATGGTAGGATAGAAGATCCTGGAAGGATCACCATCAGACTTGTCTCTTATGATGAGGATCACTAATGTCTTTTTTGTCTTTTGTTTATTGTGCAGCTATCTCCATTGCTCATCTCAAGTTAACCCCTGCTGCAAGAGAGAGGGTTCTAGCTTTCAAGAAGCTTGATCCTGAAATCAGAAGTTTTCAAATTGCCATTCAGGATTCCCAAGAAGTATCTTCCGCATCTGCCACAATGTCAAGTAAGTATCTTCATTAAAAAGTAGTTCTATGTAGGATTTTTAAATTAGTTAAAGCACTTATCTTGTTTTGATTATGTAGGCGCTGGGAAATCTGTCAAGTCTGCCTCCAAGTTGTGTATTGATGAACTTGCCAATGTCAAGCCTTCAAGGAAGAAGACCCCTGCTGCTAGTCCCTCTGCTTCAGCCCCTAAAGTTCCTATTAGGGGTAAGGGAAAGAAGAGAAAGGCTTTTGAGGATCTTCAAGGATTTCCCCTGATCCGCCAGCAGTTTCTTGATTATTTCAACGAGGTTAGGATCACTGCCCCTGTTGGTTATCCTGATGGTTTTGAGGATCACCTGTGTCTGACGTCATATCCTGTTTTTCTTGCAGAAATTTACCGAAATAGAGACTTATGTTAATCACGTTGAAGATCAAGACCGCCAAATTGCCGACCTTCAACAGATGGGTGTGCTGAAGGATCTCAAGATAGCTGATCTTGAGAAGGAGCTCCGGGCTACCAAGGATAAAGCTGTCAAAGCACTGATCAGCTTTGACTACGAGAAGCATGACATCACCCAGGATGCTAAGGTCTCTGCTGCGATAACCATGTACAAGATCCAGCTGCAGATGGTTGCGGAGGCTCAGGATCCTTCCTTTGACAAAGGCACATGGGATGTGGAAGGCTGGAAGCCAAGGCTGGCGGAACTGGAGGACGATGATGAAGCTGAGGATATCCCTATGCTTGAAGGTGGTGATGCTGGCATGGATCAGGGTGGAGAAGCTGGTAGTGATGGAGCAGCGAAGGTTTAAGCTGCTGGATTGGGCGATGATGGATATTTCGAGACTAGGCCGGAGCCCAATTTTTTTTAGGTTTGGCAGTGGTTTGTGGTTGTGATGTTTGAAACAATTTTATGGTTTGTAACTTAAACAATAGCTTTTAGGGTTAAGGATCCTGGATCCTTTGAACAATAGGTAGGATCGCAAACGGTGGAGGGATCCTCTGTTTGGGGGATGAAGCCTTTGTGATCCTGCCGCCTTTAATTTCCTGCACCTGCTAAGACCGCATAGACAATGGACACCCTTTGCCAACCCATGTGGACGGGCCACGTTTTGCTGGTAGAAATGTGGGTTGGCAATTTTGACAACTTTTTTGAAAGGGTTTAAGATCCTTCTGTTAATAATATAACTTTAATCTTTCTGGCTTATCTCGTGTTGTTATCCTTTATTTATCTTCTTATTTTCCAGTTTGTTTTAGAAACATATTTGTTAGAGTAACAAGAGTTGAGCAAACCATGTTTAATAAATTTAGGATATGATCCTAGATCAAATATCCTGATACTGAAAATTTTTGAAGCAATCAATTTCAAGGATCATAGGTTTAGTTGTCAAAGTGTAAGGGTTGTTTAGTATAATCAAAATAGTCAAGGATCATACCTGAGGATCCAAGTTAGGATCCTAACCTTTAATCAAGATAACCATAAGTGAAATTTTAACGGATAATAAGGATTAAGGATCCTTATTTGTTTAACTTCGAGAACCTGAAAAATGGAACATAACTTGGGACTAAGCCAATGTAAAAGATAAGTTAATAGCTGGGGACGTGCCCAAAGGATAACTGGGGACAAGCCCAAAGGATTACTGGGGACATGCCCAAAGGATAACTGGGGACAAGCCCAAAGGATAACTGGGAACAAGCCCAAGGATCATTGGGGACAAGCCCAAAGGATCGTATGTAAACTGGAGTATGGCCCTTACTGGCGACTATCCAAACTTAGTGACATGAAAATGTCAAAACCTTAGCTAACGTGAAAACGTTAGAAACCTTAGGAACGGATGTATGGTACGTCTACCATTATACGTAGGATCCTAGGTATAGCCAGTACGATGAGGTTGTCAGCCCCGGAAGTGGGGACTGGTCCCAAAGACGTGAACTATATCAGGATCATCGTGCACTGCTGGCGGAAACTGGGGATAATCCCAAGGATAACTGGGGTTGAACCCAAGGATCTGTGGTGCTTTTGAAGATCTTTAACGATATGCTGAAGATACCTGAACAGAGTAAGGATCACTGACATCACCGGGATCCTTCGAGGATACTTCAATGTAAGGATCACATGCTTGAAGGATCATGTTCACATAAAGTATCTCTTTAAGTGAACAGCATTCCAGGCTCTTGGTAACAAGTTTCCTTCCATGGTTAGCAATCTGTATGCCCCCTTTCCTGCTTCAGCTTCAATCAAGTAAGGGCCTTCCCACTTTGGTGCTAACTTCCCGTCAGTAGGATTAATAGTGTTTTGGAATGCTTTTCTCAACACCATATCTCCGACTTGAAACTTCCTTATCCTAACATTTTTGTTGTAAGCACCAGCCATTCTTTGTTGGTAGCTTGCCATCCTTATCCTAGCCAGATCCCTGATTTCCTCAATAGTATCCAAATCCTGAGCCAGGATTGTAGCATTCTCTTCAGGATCACGAGCACTTGTTCTAGCAGTTGGGATCACCATCTCTGTTGGGATCACTGCTTCTGCCCCAAATACTAAAGAGAAAGGTGTTTGACCAGTGGCATTCTTGGGAGTTGTCCTATCAGCCCATAGCACATAAGGTAACTCCTCTGCCCATTTTCCCTTCTTGGATCCTAGCTTCTTCTTCAGATTGTTGATGATGATCTTGTTGGATGATTCTGCTTGGCCATTGGCTTGTGGGTGAACTGGTGTTGATGTTATCATCTTAATTCCCCAACTGTCACAAAAGTTAGTGGTTCTGCTTCCAATGAATTGGGAACCATTATCACATACAATTTCAAAGGGAACGCCAAATCTAGTTATAATGTTTCTTTTGATAAAGGATATAACTTCTTTTTCTCTGACTTGAGCAAAGGCTTCAGCTTCTATCCACTTAGAGAAGTAGTCAGTCATGGCAAGCATAAATACTTTTCCACCAGGTGCTTTAGGGAGCTTGCCAACTATATCCATGCCCCATCTCATGAATGGCCAAGAGGATGGTATAGGATGTAGCAATTCAGCTGGTTGATGAAGGATATTGCTGTGTCTTTGACAAGGATCACATTTCCTAGCATATTCTACAGCATCTCTTTTCATGGTTGGCCAGTAGTATCCTGTTCTAAGGATCCTTGAGAATAATGCTCTGCCCCCAGTGTGGTTTCCACAATCTCCTTCATGGAAGTCTCTCAACACTTCTTCGATTTCAGGATCCTCGATACATCTTAAATATGGTCCTGCAAGAGATCGTTTATATAGCACATTATTTAAGATTGTGAATTGAGATACCTTAATCCTGAAAGCTCTAGGATTTTCTCCCCTCGGAATCTCCCCGTATTGCAAGTATCTCACAATTTGTGAGATCCATGATCCTGAATAAGATTGAGCTTCTTCACTAGGGATCACTGCAGTATCCTCTTCTATTTCCATGGCCACCTGATTTTCAATGGCGGGAGCCAGGATATGGATGATAGGGATACTTATATCTTCTGGAATCTTTAAAGATGATCCTAGGTTGGCCAATGCATCAGCTTCCGTGTTATCCTCCCTTGGTACCTGTGTTAAGCTGAAAGAGACAAAAGAGAGTGCCAATTCCTTGACTATCTCTAAATATTTGGTTAGTTTTTCTCCTTTAACAGCATAGGATCCATTAAAGTGATTGGTGATTAATAATGAGTCCACATATACTTTAAGATATTTCACCCCCATATCCTTAGCAATTTGCAGGCCAGCAATTAAGGCTTCATATTCAGCCTCATTGTTAGTTGCTTGGAACTCACAGGCTATGGAGTGGGGTATTATGTCCCCCTGTGGCGATTTTAGTAGTATCCCGAGCCCTGTGCCCTTGACATTTGAGGATCCATCAGTGTGTAGTATCCAAGGATCCTTGGTCTCATCCAGCTGCTGGACCTCCAGTTCTGCTTCTTTTTGTAGATCACTACTGAAATCAGCCACAAAGTCAGCTAGTGCTTGGGATTTAATGGCTGTTCTTGGCTCATATCTTATATCATGGGCACTAAGCTTTACTGCCCACTTAGCCATTCTTCCTGACATCTCTGGTTTCCTGAGGACATTCTTAATTGGAAAGTTAGTTCTAACAACGATAGTATGGGTTTCAAAATAATGCCTTAACTTAGTTGATGCCATGATTAATGCAAGAATAAGTTTTTCGAGGTGTGAGTACCTGGATTCGGCATCAAGCAAACTCTTACTTACATAGTAGATAGGATATTGTGTACCTTCATGATCCTTAACAAGGACAGCACTTACAGCGGTTGAGGATACCGCCAAATATAAGGATAACACATCTCCTTTTTCGGGCTTTGTTAATGCTGGTGCTGAGGACATATATATTCTTTAAGGGCTTGTAAAGCATTCTCATGTTTCTCAGTCCATTCAAACTTCTTGTTCTTCCTTAGGATATCGTAAAATTCTTTACATTTTTCTGAGGATTTTGATATGAACCTGTTCAGAGCTGCTATCCTGCCTGTTAGCCTTTGCACATCCTTAGCATTGGCAGGGGATTTGATATTCACCAGTGCTTTAATTTGCTCCGGACTTGCTTCAATGCCCCTCTGAGTTACCATATATCCTAGGAATTTACCTGCCTTAACACCAAAGTGGCATTTTGAAGGATTAAGCTTCATGTTATAATTATCATGGATATCAAATGCTTCTTCCAAATCCCTTAGGTGATCCTCAGCTTTCTTTGATTTGACTACCATATCATCTATGTATACTTCCATAGTTTGTCCAATTTGATCCTTGAACATCATATTCACCAGCGTTTGATATGTTGCACCTGCATTTCTTAATCCAAAAGGCATGGCAATATAACAATACAAACCTGTTGGGGTCATAAAGGCTGTATCCTCTTGGTCAGATGGTTCCATCTGAATTTCTTGGAATCCAGATGACGCATCCATAAAGGTCAACAGTTCATGCCCCGCTGTTGTATCCACCATGGAGTCAATGTGGGGTAATGGGAAAGGATCCTTGGGACATGCCTTATTCAGATCAGTGAAATCGACACATACCCTCCACTTTCCGTTTTTCTTTTGGACAACGACCACATTGGCTAACCATTTTGGATATTTTACCTCTCTGATCATACCTGCTCGAAGTAGTCTCTCTACTTCTTCTTGGATAATGGCATTCCTTTCTGGTGCAAACTTCCTCCTTTTTTGATGGATTGGTTTGATAGACCTGTCAATGCCAAGTTTATGAGTTATGATATCCTTAGATATACCTGTCATATCTTCGTGCTTCCATGCAAAGGTAGACTTTCTTCTTTTGAGGAAGGATATCATGTCTTCTTTCATCTTGCCAAGGATCCCTGATCCGATATAGATTTTTGATTCAGGATCACTAGGATCCAAGAGGATTTCGTCCACATCTTGTTCCCTTGCCTCCAAGACATTCCTCGGAGGATACTGTAATTGCTATTGCTCCCTTGGCTTCGAGGTTGGCTTCATGGATGATGTATAACAATCCTTAGCCTCCTGCTGATCACTGTCGATCTTGATTATCCCCCATGGGCTAGGGAGTTTCACACATTGATGATAGGTGGATGGGACTGCTTTCATATCATGTATCCAGGGCCTGCCAAGGATAACATTGCAACAAGATAAACAGTCAATAACACAAAATTTTTGATAATTATGTAATCCTTCCACGTAGATTGGGAGTTTGATGTCCCCCAGAGTTTTCTTCGTTTCTCCACTGAATCCTACAAGCACGGAGGATCTTGGTGTGATGTCTGATTCTGGGATACCCATTTTCTTCAGAACATCAAGCTGGATAATGTTCACTGAGCTTCCTCCGTCAATAAGGATCCTGCGGACAAAATGGTTAGAGATAAAGAGAGTAATAACTAAACTATCATGATGAGGATCCTGGATGTTAATGCGATCATTCTCATCAAACGTTATCGTCTTTCCTTCCGAGACACTTGAGGTTCGAATAGGTCTCTCTCCATTATCCATTTTTGCTTCCTTTGCATGCCTTTTGGCCGCCGAGAAGGATGTACCACAGATGTCTGATCCTCCGGAAATATAGTTGATCACTTGTGCATTCGCCGGAGGGGCTGGAGCCTTTTCAGGGATCCTCTCAGGATCCTGAGTCCTTTGCTTTTTTTCTTCCCAACAATTCTTTTAGATGCCCTTTGCTTAACAGATATCCAATTTCTTTTCTTAAAGCTATGCATTCTTCAGTTAGATGCCCGAAATCCTCATGGTATGCACACCATTTTGACTTGTCTTTAGTCCCGGATGGTTTATCATTCTTCCTGGGCCACCTAGCTTTTTCTCCTAGATTCTGCATTGCAAGGATTAGTTCATGATTATCAACGGAAAAACAATATTCTGAGATTGGAGGATAATCTTCATCATCCTCTTCTTGGTCAACAGCATGCACATTCTGGTTGTCACTTCTATGGTAGGATTTGAATTTATTGTTCTTGAAGGAGGATCCTTGCTTCTCCTGTTTTGAGGATCCTACCTGTCTCTCCTGGATCCTCTTGTCATCCTCTAGCCGGATGAACCTGAGTGCCCGAGTTCTTACCTCATCTAGATTCCTGCATGGTGTCTGTTTTGGTCAAAAATCACACAAGGATAATGTAACCAAACTTTATGTAAACGGGGTATGATGCTTGGTTAGCTATAAGAGTAAAGGATCACTTCTGTGATGAATATGCAAAGACACAATGATTTATACGAGGAAAAAGCCCTTGATCAATGTATGATCTCCGGCATAAAAAACCTCGGGTGATGGCAACTACCGATCACCAATTTCAATATAATAAAGATGTAGTTACAACTTCGGATGATAATGAGCTGAGTACAAGGATCACTGAGTGTCTAAGTGTTGAGAGTTGTGTCGTATGTTGTGTGTGTTCTTCCGAATGAGGAAGATGGGTATTTATACATGTGTAGGTAACTTATTTTAGGTAGATAGACCACTAATCAGCTCATTACCCCTTTAGAAATAAAGATAATCTAGCCTAAATTGCTGCCCTTAGATCAAGCCATGTTTCCATATCCGGCACAACGTTCATCTTCAATTCAGCTCTTGCCATATTTGTAAAAGCGCGTCCCTGGATCATGATATGTAGGGCATATCCTGCTAGATATTCCTGCAAAATAATATTGTAGTAATCGAAAATGACCGTTAGTACTAGGATCACCTCAATGTCCCGTGATCCTGATCCTGAGGTCCGGCTGAGGATCACTGCTTGCCAAAGAAATAAGGATCACTGGTTAGGATCACGTATAAGGATCATTCATAGTAAAAATCCAGCCCTAACAATTGCCCCCAAAATATAAGGAGTTAAATGTAAATGGATGAGTTATATTTTGTTTTGAGCTTATCTCTAACGGACGATTCCGATTTACTAGCCGTTGCACATGGACTAGCCGTTATGATATTTACGTCACTGATGTGACAATCCCTGCGAATCATCATTATAAATAGGAGATAGGGTTAGGATCACTTTGTATTTAAATTCGAAGTATCTCCCTTTATAATCGTCACCGAAGGCTTTGATCAGGTATCATTCTCCTCTTTCTCTTCTTTGCTCTGTTCTTTCGTGCTTTTACTCTGTTTTCATCTCGAATATGCTTCTTCGGAATTCACCGCACAAAGGCTCTAAGAAGGATAGTCCCTTGAAAAGCCAGGGGATTATCAAAGATTCTCCTATGGAGAGATGCTGTTTTACCGATATCCAAATAGACAAGATTCGCCATTGTTTCCCAGCGAATGTTGTTTTCAAACCCTTTGATCCTACTGCTCTGAGTGATTTTGTTTCGGACACTTGGGTGGCCTTTCCTGCTACTCCTTTCCTCATCGGGTATTCATATCCTTTTCCGACATTTACCCAATCTTTCTTTTCTCTTACCGGCATCTCATTTATCCAAGCTATGCCGATGATCTGGAGGGTTCTATATACCTTTGAGAGGATCATCGAGCAAGAAGGGATTGATTTGGGGATGTCAGAGTTAGCTGAGCTCTATGATCTCACCACCTTTGGTTCTCACCGGTACTTGTTGAAACGGAAATCTGGGGAGGATCACCCTATCTTCAAAGTTACCAAGAATGATAAAAACTGGAAACGTCGGTTTTTCTTTGTTAAGAGGGATTCCATCCCGGATGGGAAGG
Source organism: Helianthus annuus (assembly GCF_002127325.2). Classification (NCBI taxonomy): domain Eukaryota; kingdom Viridiplantae; phylum Streptophyta; class Magnoliopsida; order Asterales; family Asteraceae; genus Helianthus; species Helianthus annuus. The sequence goes on from NC_035446.2 coordinate 62,755,426, forward strand.
ATCTGCCCGAGGAATGGGTCACTCATGGTAGGGTAGAGGATCCTTGAAGGATCACTATCAGTCCTGTCTCGTATGATGAGGATCACTGATATCTTTTCTTTTTTGTCTTTTTATGCAGCTATCTCCGTTGCTCACTTAAGGTTGACCCCTGCTGCCAAAGAAAGAGTGTTAGCTTTCAAGAAGCTTGATCCTGAAGTTCGAAGCTTTCAGATTATTATCCAAGATTCTCAAGAGATATCCTCTGCATCTGCCACAATGTCAAGTAAGTATCTTCATAAAAAAAATAAGTCTTATGTGAAAGTATTCAATTTAATAAGGGAACTTATCTTGTTTTTGAATTGTGTAGGTGCCGGAAAGTCTGCCAGGTCCGTTAAGTCTGCCTCCATGTTTGGGATAAGTGACCTTGCCAATGTCACGTCTTCTAAGAAGAAGAAGGCTCCTGCTGCCAGCCCTTCAGTCTCAGCTCCTAAAGCGTCCATTCGGGGTAAGGGAAAAAAGAGGAAAGCCTCTGATGAACTCCAAGGATTCCCTCTCCTTCGTCAGCAATTTCTTGACTATGTGAACGAGGTGAGGATCACTGCCCCTGTTGGTTATCTAGTATCTTTCGAGGATCACCTGATTCCGAGCTTGTCTTTATTTCTTTTGTTTGCAGAAACTTGCTGAGATTGAAACTTATCTTGGCAATGTTGAGGACCAGGAGAGCCAGATTGCCGATCTTCAGCAAATGGGTGTGTTGAAGGATCTCAAGATAGCGGATCTTGAGAAGGAACTCCAGGCCACCAAGGATGAAGCTGCTCAGAGGCTGATTGACATGGATAATGAGAAGCAGGAGATCATCCAGGATGCCAAGGTCTCTGCCGCAACTGCTATGTACAAGATACAACTACAAATGGCTGCGGAGGCTCAGGATCCTGCCTTTGACAAGAGCTCATGGGATGTTGAAGGTTGGAAGGCAAGGCTGGTAGACTTGGATGATGAGGAGGATGCTGAGGATATCCCAAGGCTGGAGGGAGGTGATGCTGGCAAGGATCATGGTGAAGATGCTGGTGGAGATGGAGCAGCGGAGAAGTAGGCTGCATGATTGGGCGATGATGGATATTGTTGACTAGGCCGGAGCCCAATTTTTTAGGTTTTTTGGTAAGTGGTTTGTGGTTTG